>NC_066886.1:7432212-7517615 GCF_022985175.1 Labeo rohita | reverse complement strand
TGAATGGTCACCATTGGTACATAACGCAACAAAGATTGCTAAAGTCCACAGAGTTTACTAACAGACCTAACAATCTCTGTGTAAAACTATCATTATGACACTCCCATCTTCATAAACGCATTTTTTACCCCTTGTAATTTGGCTCTAAATCTCAGGTAAAGATTTCCATTTTGACCCCCCTCTACCAAACAGTGGATAAATATTCATCCATGACATTTAATATTTTGGCTTTCAGCACTATACATGTCTATCTTTCTTCAGAAAAAGCATTAGCGAAATTAAAAATTTGAGAACATCAATCCAGAGAACTTCTATCCAATATTGTGTGTCCTTCACATAACTGTCCACAACGAAATTATGTGGTCATGTTATGAAAACCACAATCTTTTTTGCATTGAAGTGACATTTTAAGATGAAGAACCACCAAACAATATCACATATTAAACAGACTGAACTTCCATTTCTTACAGCCTCATCAAATTAAATCTGGCATCCAAGAGGAGATTGGAAATAAACTGAGTGAACCGGGAGATTCTAAGAAACACTTTAATGCAGTTTAGACGACCAGACCCTCTTAAACTTGAGATAATTGAATCGAATGCACCATCCATCTCCATAAGAGATAGTCCTGAGTCCAGTCCAGCTGCCCAGGGAGCATTTACTTATAGCAGGCATTATGATTTAGCATTGATATAAAGCTATGGGATGATGTCATAAACCGCATACCACAATCAGATAAGGCAGCCCAATTTACGATCACACTGCTATTCTCATCCAAGCCTGCACATTTAATATGGACGGATGAGGAACGGCCATTAATATGTCTCTGTGGCTCATACATTAAGCAAGTCCACAGACCAAAAGTACAGCACCAAAGCGCTGTGCAAAGAGAATTATAGATGTGTTTATGATGCCACATTGACGGATGTGCTCTAACATCTAAATGCTGGTGTTTTTTTACCTCATTCCCCCACGTTTAGTTTATCGTCTCATTATGGCATATGAGTCTTCAGGCCCTTGGATGTAGGAAGCAGTTTGTCTTCACACTAAAACCCATCCAGCTTTCATCTCTGGAATTATCGCCACACTGCAGCCTGGCAGATGAGAGGTATTTGTCCTTGGGCTTGCGGATCGTAGACGTCTTGATGCTTGTGTGTTTACATAGTACTTCTGGCTTCCCCTTCAACTCTGCTTTACGCTAAGCTGTCATAAGTCAGAGTGACACGGTCTCTCCTCAAAGAGGAAAATCTGGAATTATTTGCCTCTGACAACTTGCTAATACTGTTGAACCGGATGACAGCAATGTGAAAACACAGCCGGCCTCTGATGCGGAAAGGATATGTGAAGCACATGGGTTCGCGGACAAACGAACGCTCTCTGGCACACTGTGAAGCGAAGCATTTCTACTGTACGGCTTAATATAGTTTAAATGACAACTGGGGCTGGAAGAAGAGCGGATGATTGATGGGGAGATGGTCAATCAGAGCACAGAGAGCTGTCAGATATGAGAGATCATGCTCTTTTGTCACCTACAGGCCAGGCTTCCCAGGATGAAGTGATGGGCCATGATAGAGTCTGTCTGCTGCAGTCTATGAATAAGCCAAAGGCAGACAGCATCATAAACCAGCCTCTCTCTGAGATGTCACAAGCCATTGTGATGAGAAGTGAAGCCATACTGGTTTAAAATACACTTGCAAGCACAAATCATACAAAAATGTACATCACTGTCAGAAATAAACTTTTTAAGGACCAAATTTGCCCATTTTAAAGAGCATCTTTTTAATTATGGCCACATTTTTCTCTTTAAAACAAAACAGAAGTACAAAGGCAGCACTCTGACATACTTTACAGCAATAAAGTTATATAAAATATAATGTGATGAGACTTTGCCCTCAGCCAGAACTATCGGCTCTGAAACAAATAATAGAATATAGCTGCAGCGATTACCGGGGTTCAACCGCTTTAAGGCATTTAAGCACATATGAAAAAAGATATTATTTAGCAAGCCAGTAACCACCTCAAATCAATGATTTAAAAAAAGCATTTTTGGCATATGGCGTATGATATGAATATCGTGCGCATGTGCGCCAAACCGCACAATGTATAATCGTTCACGCCCTTGAAAAATGCGATATTGCCCCCAAGTGGCCGTTTTCTTTCAAATTTCTTTCAGACCTTTGGGGCCGCGAGTTGAACAGACCCACCGAGTTTCGTTCCAATCGGCCTCCGTTAATCTTTTCTAAAAGGTGCTCAAAATTCGTCGGCCAATGGTGGGCGAATTTTTTGAGATACGCAAATGTCCTTGTAGACACTTGTGGCACTTCGGACCAACATCGTGCACACCAATTTTCATGTTAATAGGACAAGTGGTTGCACAGTTATACCCATTTTATGTTTTTTCCCCTCTTATAGCGCCACCAAGTGGCCAAGATCCACGATTTTTTCCCCTGTGATTTTAGATTGAGCTCTTACATAGGTGGTCTGAGTTTGGCGGAGATATCTTCAGAAGTTATAGGTATTTTACTAAAAGTGGCCCTGCCCCTTTCGAACGTTTTGGAGGACATTTGCCCCTTTTTATTTTGATAATTATTGAGGTCACACTCCAGAGAATCTTTCCGCACTGGTTTATTTCTGATCGGATGAAAACCTAGAAACAAAACCAAACCTATTACCAAAAAAATCCAAAATACCCCAAAATTTCATCAGGCACACGGTGACAGTGTAGGCAGTGTGAGTACTACCATCCCTCTGAGTTTCAAGTCTCTATGACTTATAGTTTGGTCTGCATGATCAGTTTTACATGGAGATCTCTGATCTGTGACCATTCTAACAATTACAATAGGGTTTCAGCGCTATGCGCTTGAATGGTTGGAGTTCCGATATATCCCTAGAATACTGCACGCCAATCATATTCGAAGGCCAGAAAGAATATATTAATATATTAATACATATACATTCATTTTATTGTAGTTTATTTCTGATGAACAGAAATACAAACGTTATTTCGAATTACACTCTGGCATGAGAGTTCAGTGGGTCTGTAATTCTCAGTCCCATTTGTGCACACGTCAATTTAGTTTGTGCTGACTGGCTGATGCTTACGAATGTCAGTGTGTTTTGACGGTCGATGGTAAATCATCTTGACAAGCCAGGCTTGAGCAAAAGTCAACCTGATGGTTGAGTGCTTAAAGAGCAGAGTTCTGCACACTAAGGAGCAAAGCACCACTGTGTGTAATCCTTCGAATATCATCGATTTCCCTGTCCTTATTTCTCCACCATATCACATTTCACACACACACTGACTGCTGCTGTTTATGAGTGATCACCACACTAATTACTGTACTCATGTAAACACAATACATCCACATCATTAGACGTCATTAAACGAGCATTCGTTACAATTGCACTCTGGCTGTTAATAAAACAATTTTAGAACGTTAGCCAGGCCTTTCCGGCCTCACTCAAAAATTTTCCAATTATAAAGGGTTCATTAAAAACAGGAGTTTACTGGGGACTGACTTCACCCGTGACGGGTTCGGATGAACGGTAGTTTGAGAAAGCAGAACGGGTCATTTAAATTTAAAGCGCCGGCCTTCAGCAAACTCCAGATCAAGGAGGTGAACGTAGCTGCAATAAGGTTGCCGAAATTTGATGTGGTGCAGAAACATTTTCATGCAATTACAGATCATCGTGAGCTGCCAAGCAAAAAACACAAACATCCATGGCCAGATGTATGTATGTAAATACACCAAAAAAACACCAATTTCCTTTTGATTGCCCTACGTGCTTGCATTTTTCTAGTGCAATACAAAGAAAAAAAACAACAATACGGTTTGTTACGGTTGACTCAGTTGAACATACACGCCAAAATGTTTTCCAAATTTCATCCTGATGGAAAGCAAACACCACACATGAAATTTCATACATATAATCCAACAGCACACACACGCACTATCCATCTACACATCGCTGAGCTCCTCCAAACACTGCAAAAGTTTAAGAAATCAGATACATGCGTATAAAAACACAGCTGGTTTTCCTAATGGTGGATAAAGGCTGTTTACCTTCTGGAAGAGCACGGGAACCTGCTGCAGCTTCAACCTGTGGAAGACAAACACGTCGTACATGCCAGCCACGGCCAGCACCGTCACGCCCTGTTCCTTCCACAACATGCTACAGGAAGCACACGCCAATGAGCCCAAGAACCACGTCCAGCTCCGTCCATGCGCACCGCTTGTCCTCAGGGAGCAGTGGTGTATGTAGCAGCGCAGGGCCAGGAGGAAGAAGAGGGCGGCTCCTACATCAGCCCGGCCCACGATGCCCGCCACGGCCTCGGTGTGAATGGGGTGAGCGGCAAAGAGAAGCCCGGCCAGCAGGCTCCAGCAACCCGACCCCAGCAGCAGGCTTGAGAGGCTAGAGAACAGGGCGGTCGCGGCGCAGTGTAGAACCACATTGACCAGGTGGTAACCCCAGGGATCTAAGCCACCCAGGGCGTAGTTGAGTCGAAAGGAGAGCGTGCAGAACGGGCGGTAAGACTTGTGGCTACCGCTGTGGGTGAGAAGTGTCCCCCAGAAGTCATCATAGAAGATGTTGATCCAAGGCGTTTCTGGGAGAAGGTCCTGGTTGGTTTTGATAGCACGGCTGTGTGAAGAAAAAGACAGTTTAAGATTTAGTTTAAGAAGTACATTTCAGAATTGTTCAAATTAATTCACTATAGTGCGCACAAGGATTTTTATTTAGAGAATGAAGGTTGGTTAGTCCTCATACCACATCACTTTCAAAACACGATATGTACTAGTGTCTATGAATATTAAATCACAAAACAATTTAATATGAATTTCGCATGTTTTGTGTGTTGACGCGCGGTTTCATTTACTACACACATAGTGAAGCGCGCAACGCTCCCTGTTTTCAGCCTCTGCCATTTCAGTATATGAGTACATAAACACAAACAATATCTAATGCTCTGAGAGTCACTTCATGAGCAATTCTTTTGAGAAAAACTATCGTCGTAAATATCTAAGCAACCTGTCAAAATAAAAGTTTGGTTTAACTTGAAGAAATTGTAACAAATATATATCTTAATGTAATTATAGTACTACTACTAACAAGATTATTATTAAAACATTTATAATAGGAATATAAATTTTTACCACAGAAATGTTTACAGGATTTTGATTGAAAAAATAAATAAAATAAAACGTAAAAGGGCCTTAAAAATGTTTTTGTTAAACTTTTAATAATTCGCTGTTAGATTGTGTACATTTCATCAATTAATAAGACATGCTTGTTGATTAATTTTTTTTAAAAATGTAACCATTAAAACAAATGAAACGAGATATAAAATATGTTTAATGTAATTATAGTACTACTACTACTACTAACAAAATTATCATTAAAACATTATTTATAATAGGAATATCAATCTTACCAGAAATGTTTACTAGAATGTATTTGCCAGTAAAAAATAAATACAGTTTTCTAAAAAATAAAAGTAGTAAATAAAATGATAAATTGTTTTTTTTTTTTTTTAATAAAATCAATTAATTACAGATGCATTTTTATTGTAGCCATTAAGTAACCATTAAGAGAAATGAAAATGGAAAAAAATGAATGTAGAAAAACATTAAACTTTCATAGGGCCCTAGCTGCCCTAGTAGTGTTCGACAAACATTCTTTGCTGAAGTTCTAACACAGCAGTCTTGACAAAAGATCACGAGAGGGCATGACTAAAATGCACATCACAGGCCTGAGACCTTATGTGAAAGTGTAACACTCAAAGACTCTCAAAGTCATTCAGTAAGGCAAGCATCACTATTACTATTGTTTTCCAAAATGCTAAATATTAAACTTTGGCGAACCTCTTCCTAGACCATTTGTGTTCCCGAACAAGGATGAATGGCAGGACTCTAAGAGTCCAAAAATTTAAAAATCTTTCCATGATATTCTGCTTAGAAATAACAGCCACTTAATATAATAAACTTAATATTCCTCACACCAAGATGACCTTGTCGAGTGCTATCTGTGAGGTTTAACATCTGTAAGTTACACAAAGAAAGAAGAGGAGGGAACATTGTTTCTGACTTCCCTCAAAGATAAAAAAAAGTGAAGACATGTACCGCACCCTTGACCAAAAACAAATAAAAGCTCAACTGAAAGACAGGGACCTCCATTTAGCCCCAAGCAAGCACGAAGTGGTACCAAATGCCTGTCGATCAAACCCAGTGTGCCAGAAACTGGCTATTGGCTATCCTGAAGGAACTCAGCCTAAGTAGAATAAAAAATGCATAAAGACAGCCAATGTAGAAAAGAATGAGTGAGTTGAAGGAGAAATGAGCAGTTTACTCCCTGAGAGAAGGCTTTGGGACTAAATATGTTTGAAGAAAAGCATAGAGTTGTACAGGGAACAGGAGGAGGCAGGGCGGGATATGCTCTAGAGGCCATAGACACACACTGTGCCCACGCTGTCTGCCTGCGTTGCACCACCCAACAAGACAGAGGGAGCCCTCCAGACAAGCAAACAACACAAACACATGTAAACAAAGCAACTAGGCAGTTACGTTATTCCATATGCAGTCATCCGTGCCAAAATCCATGTCATTCAAACCCAAGGCGCTGATATCTTGCTGTGAAACAAACACCCTCCACCTCCCGTGAATGTATGCCTGAACATAAGATGGTGCTGAACCATTGAGTGTAATTAGTCTCCTTAGAGAGCGCAAGCAATGACATAAGCTGTAATTAAAACATGCGACGGGAAATACGTGACAAGTGCGATAAGGCAATTGAATAATCAGCCGCCACACCAATGGCGCCAAGAACGTGTAATTAACATAGAATGGAGACAAAAGGTTTACACGAGGAAAAAAAAAGATGCAAAAGAGCAATGGATCCTTGGCTGAAGAGCAAGCCAAAATCTTTGATCATTTGCTACTTGCTAGCACAGTCGCCAGCAGCGAACGCCTGTCTACCAGTCGCCCGTGAGAACAGATGGAACTGGGAAAAGTGAGGAGACGTTACAACAGACTAAACTGCCAAAAAAGAACTAGTTCAGGACATGCTTCAACTTCTCGGTTGTCTTGGGGGAGATTTTCAACAAGACGTGTTGAAATTGCAGCAATTGCCTTTAAGAGTCCACAAGAAAAACAGATGCTCTGAGAACTGCATTTCTCCGTTAGATAAAGCTCTCCGTCATCGGACACATTTCAATTCCCCGCCACGACTTCGAATCACTCACTTTCTTGGCTGAATTTCACAATTTCCCTCCCTCAGGTATACCTTCTTTATTTTCTCTAAGCCATTCGTCAAATTAGATCTTCATCCTACCGAACAAAAGGATAACACAAGAGCTATTGTGGTTCAATTACACCTCTGAATCATTTAGAAGGAGTTGCCAATTTAGTGGATATTTTGGTGAGCCAGAGAAAACAAACACCATTGCCTGAAGTCCCGACATCCAGCAGCCCAGACACGACAACAGACTCCGCGCCAGGCCCGGCAGGCAGGGGCTTCCGAGATCGGCTTTCACGTGAAGTGTGAATCAAAAAGAACCACTTGGAGCTCCGGTGGTGGATTGCAACTGAATATCTGGAGCAGTAGAAGCTCTTGGATCACATGACGAGTACATGAATTCTTGAGCCACTGCCTGATTTGGCTTGACAGCAGCCTGAGGAAGTCTGACTCCCTAGAATGATTCTAATTGGTGTTAGTGAGATAAATAACGTGAAAGCTAATCTCTGCCTTCTTGCTTGTAAAGGAGCTCCAGCAGAAGCTTTTTAACATGCAAGAGTGCGTTCTTACTCCTGACAACTCTCGGGGGACCGGCGGTATCACGCGATGCCGAAACTGGCCACTTTGCTTCATCTAGAGTCCAATCAGCGTGCCGGGGATACTGTGACCACATCTGTCAAAGCATGTTTGCTTATCGCTCTAACCCTGCCGTGACTGGCACGTTGTTACGTTTTGGCCGACCGCAGCTCTAATGAGAAGTGAAATCCAAAATAAGTCCTGTGTAATCTAGAGCCCAGTTCTCTCAGACTGAAAAGCAAGATTTAGCTCTGCGGACATGAGAGGAGCTTAAATGCTGCGGTGTCGATAGCAGGCTGCGACTTCAATGTTTTCGGACAAGTACAGCTTTGCTACATCCAAAACAAAGGCTTAGAATTCGAGCCAGAAGCAAAACAAACCATGCACAGAGTCTGGTCTCTGGAATCAAAAGCAACAAGTGACCTACTACATGATTAGCTTAGCGCATAGAGTAAATTCTTCCTGCCAAAGCACATGAACATCAGCAGGCTTTCATATGCAGGCGTGCATCCAGGGTCTATATATTTTAACGAAACAAACATACTGTAGCTCCCTTGGATAATGCCAAAAAATGGTTCCAGATATTTTTGAGACAATGCACAATTGTTTCCTATTTGTGCCAGCAAGTGAAAAGAGGAGAGAAAAAAGCACAGGCAGCAGGGAGATGTGCTTTTCGGCCTGCCAAGTATGTGTCATCACCCGGCTTCAGTGTCTGAAAGGGCCGCAGTCATATTTTGAGAGTGCCTACAGAGAGGCCGTCCGGTCTGTCCACTCTGCTCTCCTGCCTGGGCTTTTGTCTATGGTTTCTTCCCATGAGAATGCCTGCAGGTCAATAACAGAATACCTTCCCCTTATGTGGTGCTTATGCGAGAAGAGCTCTCGGGGACAACAGCCTTGTTCCTTTGTGCAGTTGCATGAAGAAAAGCTGTACGGGCTATAAAGAGGAAAATCAATTAATTTGTCCAAATAAAGGACCGGACTGTTGAGGAAACACCTTCCACGCTGAGTGGCTCACTCAAAGTACAAATGTCTTTTATTCTTTCAGTTATTCTTTTATTCATTCATTCACTCACTCTTTCTTTCTGTTATTTTAGCCATTCACTCTCTTTCTTTTCAGTTGTTCTTTCATTCACTGGCAATCTTTCTTTTGCTAAAACTTTCTTACCTTTAATGTTTCACTCTTTTTTACATTTAATCTTTAACTTTTTCCTTCAATCATTCTAACTTTTTTACTTCTATGAACTATTAACTTTTCGTTTTTTCCCCATGTACTGGCATTCATTCTTTCAAACTTCTACTTTCATTCTGCCAGTCATTCTTTCATATTTTTTCATTCGTTCATTTGTTTGATTGCATTTGTTCATTGGCATATGTTTATTTTCATGCATTCATTCATTTGCTCATTTATTTTCATGTATTAATTCATTCATTAATGCATTTATTTTTTCAATTCTCTTGCCTTCATTCGTCCTCTTGCGTTAATTAATTCTTTGGTTCATTCTCTTGCATTCATTCAATTATATTAATTAATTCTCTTACATTTATTCATTAACTCTTGCATTCCTTCATTTACTCATTCATTTTACATTCATTAATTATCTCGCCTTCGTTCGTTCTCTTGCATTGATTCATTCTTCTGCATTCCTTCATTCTCTTGCAATCATTCATTTATATAGTTTCATTCTCTAACATTTATTCATTCACTCTCTTACATTCCTTTATTCTCTTGCATTAATTTATTTAATCTCTTGCATTCCTTCATTCATTCATTCTCTTGCATTAATTTTTTCTATTGCATTCACTCATTCATTCTCTTACATTTATTAATTCTTTTGCACTCATTTATTCCACTGCATTCATTCATTCTCTTACATTTATTTATTCTTATGCATTCATTCATTCTATTGCATTTATTTATTCACTCTCTTGCATTCCTTCATTCATTCATTCTCTTACATTTATTCATTCTCTTACATTCATTCATTCTCTTGCCTTCATTCGCTCATTCTCTTGCATTAACTTATTCATTGGTTCATTCTCTTGCATTCATTCATTCGCTTGCATTTATTCTCATGCAATCATTCATTCACTCTCTTGCAATCATTCATTCATTCTTTTGCATTAATTTGTTTCTTTATAGTGATTAATTTATTGGAAATGGTACCTTGTAATACCATGGTTTTTGGAAAATGTACTGAGCTAATTATAGCTGGTTCAAAATCTTCAATAATCAACAAAACCTAACCGAACAGTATTAAATAAACTAATGTTTGCCGTATTAGTTATGTTTGTGCATTACCAAGATGTCACTGCTGGCTACCATATCTGCAGCAAATCCTTCCTATAAGTTCCTCTAATGAAGAGCATTAGGTCATGCTGCAAATCATGTCAAGTTCTTACTGCATCACAGCTTCCTTGAAACATGGGAAATAAAAATCTATTTGCATAAATAAATAATTTATACATGGCAGATTATAGAGGTGCAAAGAGGTTTCAGAAGGCTAATCTTATAAATGCCGGCATTACAAATCAATTCATGCGCCTGGAAAGAAAAATAAACTATTGACATTTCAAAGTCAGAAAAAGCGTCTAGTTGCCAATTTACACTCAAGAAATGTCAAGGAATAAGTGAGGTAAAAAGAGCTTTCTTAAGATATTAACCAACAGATTTGACACTTGAACTATCCTTGTTAAACAATAGAAAATCAATACCACGGTAAACTAAGTCAATGTATTGCAATATGTCAGTCTGGCAAGTTAGTCAAAATGTCAGCTGGTGTATTATTGAATTAGGGTCAGACAGAGTGAGACTAAAGGCTTTCAGTCGTGGGCTTCAACAAACAGTGAAGCAGACGCACATTGAAAGGGTCGGGGGCTCTGCAGTCGGAACAAACCATCTCGGGCCACCATGAAATCAACATGGTCATGGCTGGACATTGTGGATCTAAACGCCACAATAGCCACATTATCTAGTTTGCAACCATGTCAAAGCAAAAAGAGAATGGGTGTGGACTTTTCTTTCGTTTTTGTCGTTTCCAAAAATACAGAGTATTATATTATACATTCAAGCATGATTCGATTTACGCCACTTTCCACAAACTCTCGTCTTTTAAACTTTTCCACAAAATAATGCGCACACATCAGCATCCATTTGAACTTTTTTACAGGCATGAATGAATCAATTGTTCACTAATGGCAAATCAATGAAAGCGCCATTTCCATTTAGGCTTTATTGACAAAAAGAAAGAAAGAAAAAAAGCCCACTCAGCACATTGACTTCTAAATTAGCATGGTGAAAAAGCGACCACCACTTTTCATTATATCATGCCAACCCTCTTGGGAAAAACAGCTTTTACAGGACTTACTATTAGGCCAATTGCTTTAGTTTGAGAACATTATGTTGCAACTGAACACTAGTAATTAGATAACAGCAATGATTAATAAGATATGCATATCTTAAAGGAAATACCAGTACGTGCAAAACAACAACACTGTTCAAGTCAAAATTACGCTTATGTTTAAACTAAAAAACAAATGTGTAATGTTTAAATTGCCTAAAAAAGTGATTTAAGATGTGTTAATTAAAGAAAACAGAGAAGGAGAGGAAAAAGATACAAGGAAGATACAAAAAGAAGAAGAGGAAGGCTGAGGGAGAAGGACAAGTAAAAGTAGTAAGAAGAGGAGAAAAAGAAGGAGAAGTCTATAGCTTTACAAAGCATGGGCGGCTTTGCCCAAAAGCAATCAGAAAACATAAGTTACACCCTACACATCTGTGTGTCCTTTCCAGAAGGACGGCCATCCCAAAAGAAATGTCTGGCCTCTAGGAAAAAAGCATTTTAGAGTTGGCGATTATCACAAAGCGGCGTGAAAGCCACTGAAAGGACATGTCTGAGACGTACACTTGCATTTTAGACTCTCATAAATCTGAGGGCATATGTTAGGACAGACTGCTTCCTCACAGCACGAATATCCCAGCACGCTCTAGCGTCTCGCCTCCCCTGTTTTTTGTTTTCACGCAAACACAATCTGTCAAAAGGAACATCTCTGAATTTTGGCAAAACGGTGGGTAATTGAAAATGTTCAATTACAAGAAATAGGAAAAAGCTGTTCTCAGACTGCTAAAAATGTGACTTCAGACCCACATGGCAAACCACTAAATGTCTCCTCATGTTTACACTACTATTAACAAGAACCAAAACAGAAAAAAGGCAGAATTTCTGCCAGAGCTTGAGCAAAATCATGATCTTCCGAAATGCCATCCATACACTTTTATCTAATAAAAATGTATAAAAATAAAAGTTGTAATGTTTGTAAGTCTCTTATGCTCACCAAGGCTGCATTACATAAAGTAAAAACAGCAATATTACGAAATATTATTTCAAATGAAAATAACTTTTTTAAATGTAACTCATCCCTGTGATGCAAAACTGATTTTTCAGCATCATTACTCCAGTCTTTAGATCACACTTCAGAAATCCTTCTAATGTGCTGATTTGCTGCTCGAGAAGCCTTTTTTATTATTACCAGTGCTGCAAAGTGACAATTACTGTCAGTTTTAATCAATTTAACAGGTCATTACTTAAAGTGTACACTCATAGTAGGAGGCAAAATGTGTTCACAGAGGTGTGCAAGCTTTGTACTGTATCAGGTAAAAATCTTTGGAGCTTAGTTCATTTCCTGTGAATCATAAAGTGGCATGTGCGTCATTCAGTCAGCACTTCATACTGCAAACTAAGCCACCTGTTTGGCATCAATGTTGACACATGATACATCTTGCATAAAGGTTACAAATGTGCTGAACAGGGATTTTGTGAATAGCCATCAAATAGATTGTTAAAACAAATGTACTGTTGAACTACATGGGAGACTCACACACATGTTGCCGACCTACAGTGGAAAAGAAAAGTGTGGTATTCATGACCATATACTAATGCTACTGTAGGTAGTAGCTTAATTTTAGAGCTTGTTACAACTGGAACTTGGCTTAATATAATGTAAAATATGTCTATTACTGAAATATGTAATAGAAAACCCATGAAAGATGTTATTTTAAAAACCCACAATGTTTTATGCATATTTTGTACTACAGGGGGCAACATTATTTTGATGATGTGAAATGGTTGCACTTTTCTGTATAAATCTGTAGCTATTTTTTTTTAACCAAAACACACCTCAGAAAATAAAATACTGATGAGCACTACAGGTGGTGATGGATATAAGCGTAGGCTTAAACCAAATGATGTACCATCAATTTTTCCCACAAGGAGTCTAAACGCCCCGGGATATCGAGTGAAATCCACGGTGAGAAACTCCTTCAGTGGATAAGCTGTCAAGACAAGCGTCGGCATGTTTACATCCTGCCAGAATGGCATCTAGTGTTTTTTTTTTTTTTTCTCTGCCATTTGTAAGCTCTTTCAGTAGCTGTGCTCTACTAAAAGACTCAAAAACATCAGTGGAGAGAACAAAGACGCTCGTCTTTAGGAAGTTTTATTCGTCGACAGGCATCTTCCCATTCTGTTCTCCTGCTAGAAAAGCAATGAAGACTTCTTTTTTTACCCTTCAACTGAAAATTACAACCAAAAGCCACACAATGTGGCATCCTATCAGTATTTTATTTTCAGAGTTGTGTTGCGGTAAAAATAGCAACAGGTAGCACCAGTAGCTCACTGAGTGCAAGCATCTGATGTTTTCGAAATAATGGCGCCCCCTATAGTCCAAAATATATATAAATCGATGTGGATTATTTAAATAACAAATCTTTCATGGGTTTTTACCACATATTTCAGTAAGAGACGTCATTTACGTTATATAAAGCCATACAAGCATAGAAAATACAAAGAAAGAACAAAAGTGTTGAAACTACTAGGGTTATGAAAACTTTTCAAAAAGTAATTTGTCAAGTTACTAATCATTTCATACAATTAGACTCCAGTCGTTCCACTTCTATGAAAATGTAGGTAGCTTGTAACTAACAAAACACAGGCTAAACTACACTGAAACCACTAATGGATCAATATTTAAAAAAAATATATAATATATTTATAGGGCTGTCAATAATTTAAAATTGTTTAATTGTAATTTTAATAGCACAACTGTCACATTTACCACATTCACTTTAAAGAATAGTAAATAAATTACCATTATGTACTATTTAGGATCCACAATTTGTATAATAGTAATCTATACTTGTCAAATAATGAATGAATGAATGAATGAATGAATAATGAATAAAAAATAAATAAATAAATAAATAAACAGAATGAACAGGTGCCATAAACAAAATGTAAAATAAAATATAATATAATAGTAAAATAAAATAATAAAATAAAAATAAAACAAACAAAAAAAATAAATAAATAATAAAGTAAAATAAAATAAAGCTACACTACCATGGCTTTGACAAACTAAATTTAAAATAAAATATAATAGTAAAACAAAATAATAAAATAAAAATAAAACAAAAAATAAAATGAATGAATGAATGAATAAAAAAAACAATAAATAAATAAATAAATAAATAAATAAATAGATAGATAGATAAATAAATAAATAAATAAATAAATAAATGCATAAATAAATAAACAAAATATAAAATAAAATGAAATAAAATATAAAATAAAATCAAATTTAAAAAAAAATAAATAAAACTACACTGCCATGCCTTTGAAAACACAAACTACTGTTCACTGCTACTATTTTAGTTACAAGCCAACAATAAACAAATTCCTGAGGATAAGCTTTGTCAAATGCTACTTAGCTGCTACAATGGATACAAAATGTCATCCATCCAATATCAATTAGTCTAATCTCCCAAACGTGTCATGCTCTGTGAATCCTCTGCTAAATGAAAGAGGCTTTGTTTTATCCAGAGTTTGACCCAGGTCTGAATACTCAACCCACTCTCTGGCCACGGTACACAGGCCTCTCAACAGGAGGCTGTTTGTCACGGCTCGAGTCCCTCTGGCCGGAGTGTAATAAATTAGCTGGACTTTGTTCCCGCGTGTTTGTGGAGCTTCTTTGTCTTCCCATAGAGAGAAAAAGAGAGAGAGTAGGCGTCCTGCTCGTTGTGTTTGCGTGCAAGGTCCATCCTGACCACCGATGGGATGGTTTATCATTCGAGCGGCTCTTGTTGACCCACAGGAGCACGTGGGTAGGAAAACAAGGAGATGATACTGGATGGGTGAGAACCAGCTGAAGGAATGCAGAGGGGAACATGTGTTATGGGGATGGGAATGTAGTCCCGAGGAGATCCGCACAAAAAACTCTGCATGCACTGCGCTCACTGAGCAGGCATTTCTTTTTCCTTTTCTTCCTAAGAATTTAGTTTTTTCCCCTCAGTTTTGGACCAGCGTACCAGAGACATTCTCAGTTGTTGCCTTGTCAGCGGGGTGTCTTGGCTTTCCGGCGAGTTCTGTGCAATAGTCTGGCAAATGTCTGACATTTTCAAAAAGAACATCTGCATTGTAGACAAAAATCATCAGAACTACTTTGGGAATGGTATGAAATGAAACGAATTCAGCCGAGTGTCCTATGCGTCTCAACTTGGCTTCGCTTTCCGCCACTGGAGCGCACAGATTCCTGGTCTACGGACACGTGGCGGATGTTCTGCAGTTGTGGGTTGGAGTGCCTGCTTGCATGCGACGCAGTTCTTCTTTTATGAGGCATACCAGCAAACGGGCCGCGCCAGGCCGTGGCACGCTATTGATTTAGCCAAGACTCACTACAGTTAAGAGCACAGCACAACGACCGTGAACGCCAGCAGCTCAACCAACCAAATCTGAGCATCTTCAGTAAAACACTGGCAGCCAAAAACACTTTGCCACCCACACGCAGCTCCCATTGCCTTTAGACCATAATAAAGTATTTTTCCAAAGGCATATGGGTATTCCAGGTCTTCTCTTCTATCTTGACCCCAAAAGCGGTTAAGTCTGATGTGCTGGAAGGGATACTGATTACTTCGGCCTTTCAGAAGACACCAGGTAATCTATCAACTGGAGGCCACGACAGCAAATCAATCTAGAGGAGGCTGAAAGACCTCCAGGGTGATCTGTGCATGATTTATACTTCATTTTTCACCCCTCAAGAATGAAAGGTATTTTACTAATTTTTGGAAAACTGGTAGTCCATAAAAAAATTAGCAAGAAAAATCAGTTTAAACAAATTAGCTTTTGTTGAAGCCCTAATTTAATTGCTGAACATTTTCCTTAATTTAATTACTGTAATTTTGTTGAATTTTGTATTTTCCAAATTTAACATAAAATAATGGGCTACTAAAAAGTTGTAAATAGTGCTGTCAAATGATTAATCGCGATTAATCACATCCAAAATAAAAGTTTGTTTACATAATGTGTGTGCGTATACTGTGTATATTTATTATGTATATATAAATTCACACACAATTTTTTTTGCATGTATATATTTACATTCATATAATTTATATATAAATGTTTTTCAAATGTTATACACAGTACACACAGGTTATAAAACTTATATAAGTTATAAAAACTTATTTTGGATGTGATTAATCATGATTAATCGTTTGACAGCACTAGCTGTAAATTTCTATATTTTATATATACATATACATACACACATATACATATACACATATATATATATACACATATATACATATATAATTATAATATTATAGAAAATATTGTACATACATACACATATACATATATACACATATATGTGTGTGTGTAAGCTGAAATAATAAAAAAAAAAAAAATTACAAACACACACACATTATATATTTAATCGCACTTCATCTTGTAATTTTCTTTGTTAAACTGAAGCTGAAAAAAATAAATAAAATACAAACACAAATTATATGTGTGTGATTTATTATCATTTTTCAATTACCAGATAATCACTTTTTATTCTAGACTTGATTATAATACACTGCATAATATTTATTTGCTAAACATTTTTCTTAATTTAATTACCATAATATCATTCTATTTTGTATATTCCAAATATATGTATATTCCAAAAAAAGGGGCAATAAAAAGTTGTAAATTAAAAAAAAAATTACTGGTGCATGTTTTACAAGAAAATGCTATTGTTTTTCTACTTGTCTTCTTAAAATGTCATGTTTATTTCAACAAGTTACTTGTCTTGTTTCTCTGTAATTATTTATGAAATTTACAAGCAATTTCTGTGTGAAATGTCTTAGTAAATCTTACATTACTTTTTTCTAGTGTAGTTCAAAAAGAGATGTTCTTTGTTCTTTTCAGTGGTTGGAATTTCCAAAATCCTTCATCCTCTTTTATTATATTGTCATGAATAATCTTCATAATTACAATGCAAAATCCGCCAAAACTCTCTCTATTCCACAACAATTCCCTTTTGTTAATGAGCTCACTGGAGCACAAAGCACACTTCCATGTGTGATTCCACATGTTCCACATTAATTATAGACAATCACAGAGGATCGTTCATGGTGGTGCACAGTGTGATCTCATTAGACACAATCACAGTGTTATCACAGATGCCTCTCGTTCAAATCGCACACCTTATTAGCTGCGCATTAGGGGGCTTGCTCATAATTGAAGGTACATATGTTGACTGTCCCGTGCGTGTGTCCTGTGAGTGAAATCACAGATGACCTCCAACAGCACATACATGATGAGACCTCGACTTTGACCCTGCCCACTTCCTGCTGCAAAACACATTGCCCTTTCAGTGCCCAAAAATGCATTCTGTGCAAAACATACAGTAGGACACAACAGCTATGCTCCAAAACTTAGTGAGCTGTCTCGCTGCCTACATAGGCATCATCTTAACAGATTTGATAATAGCATGTTGCTATATAGTGATCAGATGATCACTTTATATATATTTTTTCACATACATATTATGAAAAGTTGGAAATATAAAAAAAACAATAACATGTCACCATTAAATTATATTCCTATACAAAAGTAAACAATTAAACTTATAATTAAGCTGATATATTATTAAAAATTACAAATTTCACCTTAAAGAATTTATGTATTAATTATAATATATTGTAAAATACATTTATTTACAATTATGAACAGTTGTTATATAATTGTTATATAATTATATATAATTTATAAGTTTTATAAGTGTGTATACACACAGTAAATTATTTATTTATTTTTAAAATAATTTAGAATTTATCAGGTGATCACTGTTCACAACAGTATTGATTATAATATATTGTATAAAACATATGATAAAAAGTAAACATAAAAACAACTAATTCAAAATATAAAAAAGTATAAAAGTAATAGTTCATTATACTACCATTTCTACACGAGTGAAAAAAATATAATATAAATATAAATATAAATATTAAATATTATAATATAAAATATTAATATTAATATTAATATTAATATAATTTTTTTTTTTATTGTTAAACCTTACCTTTAAAATATATTTCAACACAAAAAAAACAAACAAAAAAAAAAACAAAAAGCCCCTATAAAGCTTCTGGAAAGCAATCGAAATCGCTTCATTCGATGTAGACTGGCCTTTGACTTCTTAAACAAACTAAGGATTTTCTTAAATTAGTGGCTTGAAGGAAAATGAGAGGGGGAAAAGGTTTGCAATAAAACGAAATACACCAAAATCTTTCCCCTTAAGGCGTGACATTAATTCGAAAGTTACCAAAGTATATTTAGCCATGCTATTGCGTGAGACGAAAGCGTCTGGTAATCCCGTAAACATTCTTAAAAGGAACCCAACCAGCCACTTAACTGTTTTTAAATGCTTTGTCTTCCACATGGTGTCAATTTGCATTTTTGCAAAGGAGCTCATTTACGCATTTTAGACTTTATAGTCACAGAATCACACAAACCACACCACCATCCTGGTAAGCAATCCTTCTTTACAGCCTTTTGATTTCGCAATTGACTTTTCAATCATTGTGAGACCATAAGACATCAGTTCTTTGAGCATCACTAAAATTTAAGCTCAAGTTACCAATTACCACCCAAAACTGATTAATTCTAAATCCTCTCAAAAATAGCTTGCAGATTTCACTGCTTGGGATGCCTTTGGTTCATCATATGGTTTCAATGAATCCGAACCCCAGAGATCTTCAGTGCACGACTTGCAGCTGACCACGCCAGGGCGAAACCCTTCAGAAAAAAAAAAGCTAAAATTTCATCCACCCAGCCCTTTTTCTCCTCCTCACCGCCTGAGACGAAGAAACAGAGGAATACTCAGCACACTATCATCAATCAATACCATTCTGAGCCAAATCTTCACCGTCTACTGGAGTCAAATCCAAACAGTCAGGCCATTGCAAATAACCTCACCTTGAACGAGGCCAGTGGCACACCACGCACTCGTCATTATAATCGCATTTCCCTGCTTTCCTTGTGCTGGATGGGAAATTTTTCCTTGCATTTAATGTGGAAAAAATACATTACTGACCCACGAGGAGCTAAAAAACACGCCACAGCTACGGCTAAAATGTGCGTGATTGACTTTGCTAAAATTACGATGACAGAAACCATTTGTTTGAAATAAAACTGAGGTATTAGGGAAGTCAGCACTTCAGATGAAGCCTTCTTGACAAATCGCTAACCGCATTCCTCCGGATGACAGGACATACGAACATGAACCTAAAGCTGAAACCGCGTTCCAGAGGTGTTTTCATTTCCTCTGGAAAGCAGCGCAAACATTTGTCAGGAGGAGGCCATTTCCCATTGTCAAGCGTGCGTCTTTGAAGTCTTCAAACAAAATGTATTTCCTGATTAGCAACAGCCTCGTGCCTGAGAAAATGAGGTTTGCGGCGTTGTTTAAGCTTGAGCTTTCTTTGATAAAGTTCATGCAAGAGTCTTTCATAAACATCCTAATCAGTGACTGTTTACACTCAATCCGAATTAAAGTAACAGCGTGTAATTTCTGAGCCGCTAGCGGCACCAAATGGAATCGCAACATGAAATAAGTTCCCCACCAGTCAATGTTGCTGTTTGTTGCTGGATGGGAAATTTTTGAAATCATCACAACCATCTGTTTACACTTTTGAGGGAAATCGACCTGCAAATGGATGACTTTTAGAATTCCAAAAATCTTTTGTTAATATTTCTGCTGATGCAGGCCAGTGAACAAGTAATAAAACATTTGCACTAATAAAAACTGTTTACTAGACTATGCATTAATTCAAGTCAGTTGTTATTAAGTTTGCATGAAATTTCTAAAAATGTGAATTTTACAGATGGGGAAAAAGTGCCGAAGATCACAGTAGTAGTCAAGACATTAATACAGACCCCAACAACGCAAGACGAGAGAGGGAATTTGCCAACATGTGGGTGACACATCAAACGGTTCTTTGTTTTAGTCAGAAAAGGACTTTCACATGTAGGAGAATTTATGATTGAAACACAAGCCATGGAAAAACACGAAACTAAGTGGTGTATATTATGTTGCAGAACAGCAGATGTGATTATGCCAAAGAGGTCTGGCTCCTCTTATTCCATATAACACTTCAAATATAGCTCCAGGTCAGACCGAAACTAGATGCATCATTACGCACTTCTGTAGTCAATTGACATTGAGAATTGGGAAAATGTTCTCCCCTGTGCCATAAATGCCGTCCAATTGCTTTCTGTACTAAAAAAGACAGCAAAATAAATAACAAGAAGCATCTTTATGGAGTTGTCCTCACACAGACGGAGTTGCAAAATCCAGTGCTAAAAATGGAATTTACTGTATAAAGCAGAATGTCAAGGAGTTTGTCAAATTTTGGATGAATAAATCAAAAGTAGGTCAGTGTGTGTTTTCAGCCTCTGCTGCCTCAATATACAAGTACATGAACACATAATCTCTGGAAATGCTTTGAGTTACTTTATGAGCACTTTTTTTTTTTCATTTTTTCTGAGAAAAACTATCACCATATCAAACAGAAACTTAAAGGTCTTAACAGCAACCCATCAAAATAAAAAAGGTTGGTTTAACTTGAAGAAACTGTGACAAATATATTAAAATATATAATTAAAATCTTTTTTTTTTTTTATAAAAATCAATTATTTAGAGATGCTTTTGACTATAAAAATTTAATTAAACCATTAAATAAATAGAAAACAGAATTTGATTAAAAAAAGAAATAAATTTGCCATTTAAAAACGCCTTAATTTTATTTTGGTTAAACTTTCCATAAATGGTGTACGTTTCATGATTTAATTTAATTAGACATGGATTTAGATACTTTTTTATATTTACTATTTTTATATTTTTATATTTATCTAGTTTAGTCTTTTTTGAACTTTAATCTAGTCCAGTCTGGTTCTTTTTAGCGAATCACAACATGAAACATGATGTACATCTTATGAGAAGATTATTTCAATGTATATATTATAAACGGACAAGTTCCAAGTTTCAATAATCTACTCATTTAGCAAACTGCCTAAGCAAATTTCTTTCTTATATCCACCTTATTTTTCCCGTAAGAGCGGGCGTGGCCATTTGTACATTTTATGGGTCTGGCTTCTGGTCTCATCCGTGCCCAGCTATTTTTAGCTGTACAAAACAGCTCGTTTTGCTGCTTGATATTTTAATGTATTATCTTAATTATGAACACACTGGTTTGTAGTGCAAATAGTTTTACCATTCACTGCACGTTGTTATTCTTCACGTTATAGCGGCTAATGAACCAGAAGTCTCTGCCATTCTTCTTCATTGAAGAATAAGGTGGATAGATTAAGATGTTCCCCTTGTAATTTCACTATTTTGGAATCAAACTGCAATCAAATCAAAAGCTTGTGAGTTAAAATTAAATCAGTGAATCTGCATCAACACACAGACAAGATTAATACAATTGCATACATTTCAACAATCCACTTACAAACTTACAAGCCAAGGATAGTTATGTGAGCAAAAATGTTTTGAAGCACCTACATGTCTAGACTTTACAAGGTGAAGGGCAGCGAAGACAAAACGCTCATCTCAGACTGCAGACAACTTCAGGATATGAGACAATACCTTGAGTGTCAGTGTCTAAAATTGAAATGCCTCCTTTTCACCGCTCTATCTGGGCAAAAGAAAACCAACAAAAGGGAACTAACATTCATGGCATGTCTGAGATGCTTGCTAGTGCTCTATTGTTGGATTGTAGATGGAGAGCAGAAAGATTAGGGGAGGGGGTTGAGGGAGGGTACTCTCAACGCTAAGGACAAAGAACCAGTTTCAGCTCTGCCCAATACACCAATCCTATGAATGGATGACACAAAGAAACAACTGAGACTCTCGGAGAGCGAGAACGAGGGAGAGGCGGAGAAAGAGAGGTGCTCCTCTGCCCACACTTGAAGGCAGGGCAATAGAGGAACAGTGTGAGCTTCGATCATGTGTGGTCCATTACTCAACGAGTAACAGCTTGACCATTCCCCATGCCTACGAGACAACGGAAGCTCCCTCGGTGGGTAAATAGGGCCGATAGCTAAGAAAAGCCTCGAGAAACAATAGTTAAGCCCATTCATCGTCATTGGGGAGACTATTGAATGGATTGCAATATGCAGGCTCTTCAAAATACTTCAGGGGAGAGGAAAGCTGTGCCAGGTGGCAAATTAGAGAAGGGAATAGTGCACTGACTCTATTGCCGGGCTTACAAAACTACACAGTTTTAATGGTTGACTACAGTCTTCCAGAAAACTAGTCAGCAAGTCGATAAAAATTCCAGGATATTTCTCCATATAGTGGACTTCAATGGTGGCCAACGGGTTGAAGGTCTAAAATGCAGTTTCAATGCAGCTCTAAAGGGCTCTACAGCTGAGGAATAAGGGTCTTATCTAGCGAAACGATCAGTCATTTCCTAAAAAAAAAGTTAAATTTATGTACTTTTTAACTACAAATGTTCATCTAGCACTAGCTTGACTTCACGCTTTACATAGTCACATTGGAAAGGTCATGTGTCAGGGCTCTACAGCGCGACTGAACTACTGTGTGCGACTATGAAAAAATATTTAGGAGCACCAGTGAAACTGACACAACCAGCATATTTGTGTTTGCGCTGAGGGGAGCTTCAAAGGTTTCTACGTGTTTTTGCAACGCTATGTAATGCATCATAGACATATCTCAGGAATCCTTTCATAAACAAAGTGTAGAGGGAGTCTAAATAAGAGATTCATTGTGCAGAGAGCTTAGTTGATTATAATGGAACTTTGTGAGATTGCGATGAACTAAGATGAGTGACAGCTTTTAATGATTTTTAAGGGAGTTTGTAAATGAGATACTGATTTAATACAACAGTTACATAAACAAGAAGTTAATATGAAGTGACTTACAATGTCTGACTATAACACTATTGCCTGATTTTGCTCTATTTCGTCGTCAAAAATAGTTTGACAAGTCACAATTGACCCGCTGCGCATCTTCATTCAAACACAGTGGTGTTTCATTTATGAATGAAAGTGGGTTTTTAAACAAATCTAGTGAGTTAGTGATTCAATTTCACATTCATTAAGACGGTTACTTGCTTTATTCCTAAATGAATCAGAACCGTTTGAACGAATCAAATGAATGAATGATTCAGTTATTAAATCAGTGACTTGCCGCCACCTACTGGCAGTTTTAGTTTCTTTTTTAAAGTATAATTTTTTTTTTTTTCAAATTTGACATATGACATACTTTTAAAAGTTACAAAAAAGTATATACATTTTTAGTTGTTTTTTGGAAAATGACCAATCGTTTCGCTAGATAAGACCCTTAATTCATCGGCTGGGATTGTGTAGAGCCCTTTGAAGCTGCACTGAAACTGCAATTTGGACCTTCAACCCGTTGGCCACCACTGAAGTCCACTATATGGAGAAAAATCCTGGAATGTTTTTCTCAAAAACCTTAATTTCTTTTCGCCTGAAGAAAGAAAGACATTAACATCTTGGATGACATGGGGGTGAGTAACTCAGAATCTGAAATACAGAATCTGAAAATGTGTTTCTTTCTGGTGATGGTAATGGCCAATATAATGTTTTCTTTTTTATGTAAGAGAAATCCAAACAATCTAAAGAAATTAACTGTTCAAACACGTTAAGCTTCTAGTGTTACGATGTTTGAGGTCTCTGACTTGCGGCTGCCTCAACGGCTACTTCTGCCAAAACTTCTTGAATTAAATAATATTATTTTGGGCTCAGGGGTGTTCAAAAAGTGCGAACCCATGTCAGAATCAGTTTCTGACTAACGCAGCTGACGTTCTGTTAAAGTGCCGTGTCTTTACAAAAGTCACAACCAGCAAAACAAAACAGATGGGCTCTCATTTGGCTCAGATCAAACATCTTTTAAACATGTTCCCAACAGCTGCATCAGTGTACGCCAGTCTGCTGCTGCTTTTCCCATCCCGGCCATGCGCAGAACAGGGTCACAAGGCACAACTCAGGAAACCTCCTCTTGAAGAATTAGGGTCAAAGTGTTATTGCGTGTACGTGTCAGGAAGGAAGGTGTGAAGGACGGTGACTAAACTAGCTCTGAGATAACAGCCTTACACTTCCTTTTGAACGCTGTTTGCAGTCCGTAATACGTGTGACAGGCTCTGCTGTGAACATAAACAGACACATACAGATGTCATCAGCCTGTTACCGCCACTGACAGAAGACCATGTGTCTGGGGTGTTTACTAGCATGAAGACTAGCTTGAGGGCATTTCTGCTGAATGTGGGAAACAAGCAGCCCATTCTGCAATAAAATAGTGAGAGAAATATGAAAGCAGCAGTGTTTATTTGTCAACATATTGTAAATTATTCACTTTAAAATCAAGCGTATTTTTCAAAATATAGAATGTATCCGTTAGGTTAGATTTCTATCTGTCTGTCTGCTTATAAATTACATAAGTGACTGAACTTTAAAAGCAAGCATCTGTCAAAAAAAAAAAAAAAAAAAAATATAGAATGCATATGACTAGTATAATAATCTAGTCTTAGAAAGGCTGGATTTAATTATTGTATAAAATATAATAATAATAATAATAATAATAATAATAATAATAATAAAAAAAACTTACATAAAACATGTCAAAAGGAAAATAAAATATATTAATTATATTACTTGTCTAACAAAATTCTAGCCTTAGAAATGCAGATTAAATTATATAATAATAATAATAATAATAATAATAATAATAATAATAATAGTAAAACATTTCTCAAAAGGGGAATAAAATCTAGAAATTTTATTACTTGTCTAATAAAATTCTATCCTTATAAAGGCAGATTAAATTATATAATAATAATAATAATAATAATAATAATAATAATAATAATAATAATAATAATAATAATAATAATAATAATAATAATAAACTTAAAACATTTGTCAAAAGGGGAACAAAATCTAGAAATTATATTGCTTGTCTAATAAAATTCTAGCCTTAGAAAGGCAGATTATATAATAATAATAATAATAATAATAATTATTATTATTATTATTATTATTATTATTATTATTATTTTATTATTATTGACTTAAATCAAGAATTAGTCCAAAAATAAATAGAAAGTGTATATTATTGTACAATTAAATTACTGCGTAAAATAGAAGAAAAAGAAGAAATAAGACTTAAATCAACTATTTATAAAAAAAAGAAATAAAATATAGAGTGCATTTTAATATTAATGTATATAAAATATAGAATGTATAATAATATAGTCTTAAAAATTCCAGATTAAATTATTATATAAGATCTATTAATTTATGATCGATTAATAATAATAATAATAATAATAATAATAATAATAATAATAATAATAATAATAATAAGACTTAAATCAAGCATCTGTAAAAAATATATATAAAAATAAAATATAGAATGTATATCAGTTGCATAATAATAATCTAGTTTTAGAAAGGCTGGATTAAATTATTATACAAAATCTATTCAAACATGTAAAAATATATTATTAGCATTATTTTTTTAGCTTTTAACAATTATTATTATTATACTTTTTTTCTTTTTTTTTTGGACACTATGTCAGCGCCAAGTCAAATTCTTTTTTCCCCAACAAGCCACATGATTTAAGGCATCATTTATGCTTGTAAAACAAGAAGTACTAGGCAAGAGATGCACAAAATTGTAATATTTAAGGTTAGGGGTTTGTTCTAAACTCCTAAACATAGGTATGAGCAATAATAAGAGTAAAACTTGCCTCAGCACTAATAAAACATAAAACATAAAAAAAAAAAAAAAAAAAAAAAAAAAAAAAAAAAAAAAAAGGGAAAAAGCTAATTCAAAGGAAACTGTAACCAAAAGGGAATTCTGAACTTAACCAGATTTATCACTTTAGGGATACAAATGTTCAGCACGAAGACAATTAGTGTTGACAGCCACATCTAACCACTGCACAATCTATTGCTTAAGCTGTCTAAACATTAGATTATCTTATCAGACAGCTCAGGCAAAGAAACGTTCGAGCCGAGCCAAGCTACAGCGAAACATCATGAAACATTACCTCTTCTTATTACCGCGCTTAAAGCGCTTGGATAAGTAAGGCTCATTTAATCTTCCCTGCACTTTATAACTTCAGCAGGAATTTTGTTTAGCAGAGAATGAAGATAACCTGCAGAAACAAGGCTCTGATCAAGGAATTCAAGAACATCTTGGTACAAGGAGGACTGCGATTGGAGAACATCATTCCAAGATGTGCTCTGTGAAGAGTTATCTAAAGGCTGATAAATGCGCTCTGTACATGTCAAGTAAAAGGTCACTGAAAATTATTCTTTATATCTCAGGAAAAAATGCTAGATGGTATATTTCTGTACTTAGACCTTGTGGGAGAAAAGGTCATATTATTCAAACAGCATAATCTCAGTTTATATCAGTTAATAAAAATAACTAGGATGAAAATAAATCAAGCACTCCACAAAACTAAATGTAACAAGCTAAAAAGCTAAAGCTTAGGAATCAGGAATTGCTCCAAACTAGAGCCAAATGAAACAGGTCAAATTACAGCTGGGTTTTGACACAAATTTCACGATTATTTCACAAAGGTACAGTCCATGCCTAATTTTCAAGGAAAAAAATAAATCTCTCAACTAATAGTGTAAAATATACACCAGAGTCAATTGGTACTACATTACTATAATATTGAAGTTTAAAATTAACTGATTTGTATACAAACGCTTAAATTACAACCATTTAAATGGTGCCTGTCATAAAAACTTGACAGATTTATTCAAACATCAATTAAACACTGGAGGAACAGTAAAAAAATGATCATGTATAAGTTATATGGTGCATATATTTAGCAAAATGCTCCTCTCTGACTAACAAGTTCATGGTCACCAAATATGTATTTTCTGAGGTAAACGTGACGTTACGTAACATTGTTTACAAGCTGTTATTGACGTCTTTGCGCGGCTAAAACACTGATTGAGCGACTACATGAAACAAAAAACAGATTTCGGTGAGTTGCAATCTTTCTTTTAACTTGATCACCTCAAGTTTGCCGCTTCTCTTGAACTGAGGTGTTACAACGATCCATCACTCCGTACTAAACAGCGCCAAAACGGCATTTATTGTTCGAGTACTGTAATAAAATGCACTGAATTTGAAATCTAAGTCCGTTTCATATCAAAAATAAGCAAAGGTTATTGCAATTTATTGGATGAGAGGCGCGCGTTCTGTTCCTCAACTGAAAACAGGCTAGACTAATCGATTCTTGATTTAAGAATCAATATAGTTTCACAAAAATGAGAATCGATTAAAATCGAGATAAAGTATTTTACCCAGTCCTAAATTAAATATTAACTTTTTTATGTATTAAAATATTAATAAAATGGGTATATATTCAAATAATACAAATATATATAATATAAAAACTGAAAAAAAAATTTTTTTTTTTAAATACAAGCATAATGCCAGTAATTGTTATCATGGATTCTAATTTCTTAGCAACCAAGAGGTGTATTTCTGGGTCAAGCTGCAGAGATCAACGCCTGTTTTTGGGAGGTTGAATGGGCTTGGCCAACCAGACAAGAAAACCCCCACTGGCTCATTCTGCCCATCCCCCCCTTTAGGTTAACACTCTGTGCATAAAAAAAAAAAAAAAAAAAAAAAAACAGGAGCGCAAGAACAACAAATGACACAGTGACCTAGAAAGCACCACCAGAAACGATTCAGGCGCTCTCAGCGGTAAAAGGCTTTCCAGGGTGCCACATGCACAGGCCTGTTAAAGAAGCACTACATCAGACAAGTGACATCATACGGTCGTAATTATTTTATGAGGAGGAAAGACAGACAAAGAAGCAAGCTAGTCAAAATTCCTCAATAAATTCCATTACGCTAATTAAATTAACCTACTCTCTGTAAAAAAAATCAAATCAAATAAAAAATTTTAAAAGGACAGCATGATAGTAAAAATAAATTGCCAAGGCAATCTTCATTATATTGCTCAAACTTAAATTAGGGTTAAGGGTTTTTCAACAAGGAACCACCTTGGGTTGGAAACGTCTTGTGAGCTGAACGCACTGCGTTCCTGAAAATAAAACATAATGAGCATCTACGGGCATCTACATATTAAAAGCACAGCACTGCAAAAAGCAACTTTTCAAAAATATCCAGTATTGCGATGACCACCAGCTTGAATGAGTGACTTATCGCAAAGTTCCTGACAACTAGTTGCAACCCAGCGGTGCTTTCATGTGGATACGTTTACCACATTTTAAATCAAAATGACATGAGGGGGTACATATAAGGAGCAAAGAGCACAAGAATTTCTTGCTGCTGAAGTGCTGGAACCACATCAAGGCATAAACGGACTCCCTTTCTGATGGAAATGTGTCCGTCATTTCCTTAAAATTCACTTGACTCATTCTCAAAATATCCCTTTTCTTTTTTTCCTACAAAAAAAAAAAAAGCTGATAAGGATTTGATACTCAACATTACATGAAAACCACTATATGAAGGTTTACAAAGTATTTCTTATGTAATAGTGTTGAAAGAAAAGTATCTCACCATTTCAAATTTTCATATAATAAGTTAAAGCATGAGAACAACATGCTACACCCTCTCGTCCCAGACGTTATTTCACTTCACGATGGCATGAACGATGCACGCTGAGCCTGTGAAAGCTGCACAGCCAGCTACTGGAAGCAATTAAAAGCGTTTTTATGAAAGTCCGTCTTCCAGCTGTACTGTAGCTGAGAGCCTTGTGTAAAAATAAAATGCAATTTAAAACACCTTGCATCTATTGAAGTCTATAGTATTATGATCATACAGTAAGCACTTCTAAAGCTTGAGTCAAAGCATTAGAGGGACAGCTCACCCAAAAATTAAAATTCTGTCATTAAATACTCACCTTCACGTCAGTCCAAACCTGTGAGATCTTCGTTCATCTTCGGAACACAAATTAAGATATTTTTGATGAAATCCAAGAGCTTTCTGACAGCAACATTACAGTTGAACTATTTTAACAATGTGCTAACTAACTTTCTGGGCCTTGAACGTGTTGTGTTGATGTCTGTACAGGGTAAGAAAGCTCTCAGATTTCACAAAAAATCTCTTAATTTGTGTTCCAAAAATCTTACAGGTTTGGAACGACATGAGGGTGAATAATAAATGACAGAATTATCATTTTTGGGTGAACTGTCTCTTTAAGATCTCTGCAGAGAGTAAGTTTAAAAGGAATAGTTTACCCAAAAATTAAAGTTTGTGATGGATTTGACGGATTTTTTGCATTACAAACACAGCTTTTTGCTTCACAAGGTGTGGATTCCTTTTGCATTATTGCAATGCCTTTTTCAGCAGTTTGGACTATCATTCTGACGGCACCCATTCACAGCAGAGGATCCATTGGTGAGCAAGTGATATAAAGCCAAATTTCTCCAATCTGTTCCAGTGAAGAAACAATGAACTGGGTGAACTGTTCATTTAAAAGTAAATAGCAGAAGAGGAATTTTACACAGCAAAAATGTTAAAACACTACATTTTGTGACTTCCAGACCACCTGTATGAAGCAGCCCTGTTAAACTGGGACTGGGAGGTCTGGGACAATAGCTGGGAAGCAGGCCTGTAGGAATCTGTCACAGTAAATTCTCTCCGGGACATTAAGCTCATAAAGTAAGGACATAAACTACACGGCGGGGTGGCTTCCCAAATGCAGAAAAAAGAAAAACAAACCTCCCAGAAAAAAACTTCCATATGACAAAAGTGTCAACATGCGTGACCGAAAAACCGACTTGAATTCAAGATGTTTTTGTTTGTTTGTGTGATCACTGTTTGCCTTCAGCGCAGAGCTAACCGTCATGTCGCCACAAAGGCACTTTCTCATCACAATGAACAAATGAATACAACACATCATGAGCTCTGTCTCTAGTTTGGTTTTGGGTCAAGCTATTTTTATGGGCAAATAACATTGCGCAGCCATGTCGGGTTGGGTAGAAATCGGTTTTATAGGCACACGTTGCTTGCGAGCCTGGGAAACAGATAGCGGCTGCGAGTAATCTTCTGCAGGTTACAGCATCAAAGCCTTTCTGGAGCTCCTCTGCACATTTCCGTCACTGCCAATGATAATTACACACAACTTCCTCTCATTATGGACACAGGATAAGACCCTCACCCTGCCGGGCTTGTCCTTGCATTCAACACCACACACCTGTGCTTTCATTTGAGCATGCAAGGTAGACCAAAATACAACATCCCTGTCCAGTGTATTGCATTAGCTTGCATCACCTTTAATGCATCTGTGATAGGAATGCACTGATATTAAAACTCTGACATCTAAGAAATATAAATGTAAAAATAGAAGGAATTAAACTACACAATATCAACCCATAACTGTACGTTATAAATTCTGATATTAAAAAGGAAACGATGCATTGTTGACTGCATTGTGCACCCCCAGTCTGTTTATAATCTTAGGTCATATTAGACTCAGATTTATGTTTATAAAAAAGCCCCACCACTAAAGCAAGAAATCAATTTCCAGAGCTGTAGCAAATTTGCTTCTGGGTATTTCCTTCTGTCGAGCAGACTTCTGTTCTATATATATATTCAGCCCAGAGGCAGATGAAACATTATTAAATATTAAGATAACCTAATGTTGACGCTGCTGCTTCTTCCTAACAGCTTTTCCAGTGTATAGTTGTATACAAGGACGAGACAAACTTGTGCATGCAATGTCTACAGCAAGATGTGAATACTTTTGAATTAGAATGCATGTCAAACACAAAGCTTTCCCTCAAAATTAATGTCAGAAATGCAAAGAAATAAAATCCAGCTTCCAGCTGCTGCTATATGAAAATCTTTCAAAGAAATCTTGATATTTCTTTTGAGTAAAACAGAGAAACAAATCCATATGCTATATCATGCTAACACTTCATTGAAAGAAAAGAATCAAATATATAAATGGAAAGAAACTGACATCCGAAGGACTAACGTGTCAAAGATGTTTGGACGATGGTGATGTTCGGATGTTTGCACTGCAAATCAAAGCATGTCAAGGATAATTTACTGCATGTCAATCAATCCGGCGAGGTCAATGTGACCGGATCAGTGTTTATTATTGCTCATTGTGATCCGCTTTGCGTGGTTAAGCCCAGGTGTCAAAGAAAACCCTCTCAATCAGACTTATCAAGGTTAATTAGAGAAGAAACGGAAAGTCTGACTGCTCCACCAAGTATGTAAAAGCACCAGTATGAACAAAACAGAAATCAGAAAGACAACAAAGCTCACAGACTGAATCTATCCATCTAGATTTTCTCAAGTAAAAGCGAAAAACCCAAAGGCTTAATCTTGAACCCTGTTTCTGATTGCTTTCGTCCTTCCATTCAGAATTTAAATGGAAAGTTTGGAGGTCAACTTAAAGTTCAAATGAGCAAAACAGATTGAGCTGAAAGATCCAGATCTGAGCTACATAAACCAAACTGTGACGTCAAACAGACTCGGCATCGAAACCTCATCCTAAAAGACGAAACGGAACACAGGCAATTCAGTGACAACTAGCACACAGATGACATCAAGTCCGAGTGACAGGGAAAGAGATTTACTAGTGTGGTGTCAACTCTCTTTACGCGGTTACATCACACAGCTTAACAATCAGTCTTGATCTATGTGCAGATCACCGAATGCCACTGTCTCTCTCTGTACAGAGGTTAAGCCTCTCCTCAGCAGGATGTGTGGAGGCACTTCAGTGGCGTTCACAGCGCTCGGTCAGGTTAATCGGATAATCCCATTCCCGTTTTGTGATCAAGAGTGATCACAGATACAGCTGAGGGAACAATGACAATGACTGAAAAAAAAAATTTGAATACACTACAGTTTGTTTAATGTTCAGAGAAGCCTTTATTTTTTTAGCATCATAACTCCAGTCTTCAGTGTCACGTGACCTTTCAGAAATCATTCTAATACACTGATTTGGTGCTAAAGAAAATATATTTTTTAATCAATCTTAAAATCAGTTTTTGCAGCTTAATATTTTCGTGTGATATCGTAAATGATTTCTAAAAGATCAAGGCTGTAAAAAAATACAGCTTTGTCAAATACAAAACTTTGTCAAAAGAGTAGCTGACGTGGTCTAACTATACTCCACCCATACTGCAAAAGTAACCAAGTTTAGATTAAGACACATACAGCATATAGACAGTCTCTCTCAAACACATGACATCTGTTGCCGCCCATGTATTCTATTCGATTAATGTGCTGAATGAATTAAATCAGCACTTCAGCATCTGGGGGTGTTTCCCTCCAGCTTCTGTAGAATAATTAAATGAGTGAGGGCAAAGAGAAAGGTTGACGAGAGAGAGTGAGTGTGTGCGCATTCCTAGAGCTTAAATCTTATTAAATATTCAAGTCACGCAAAGTGGGTTAAAACCTCACACAGTACGCACATTCAGTTCTGCTCAGCGGCCACAAGCATTTGGGATTTGTGGCCGAATGCAGCTAATCTCAGCACACAATGTCCTGCATAGCTCCGTCTTCCTGCCAAAATCTGGGCTATGGAAAGAGCAGAGGTAAAACATACCCAAGACTCTCTGTATTGACTGTAAAAGAACTGCTAAAAGATGGTGTTTAAGTCAAAATCAGATTAATAAAGTCAAGCTAAAACGGTGCTGCCAACTTAATATGACTTTCTGGGCCTTGAACGTAGTACACTGTAAAAACAAACAAACAAAAAAAATTGTTGAGTCAACTTAAAATAATCAGTTTCCCTGCTGCCTTAAAATTTTAAGTTCCATCAAATCAAATAAGTTTAGTCAACTTGAAATGTTAAGTTTTACTAAGTCACAACTGAGATATTGGAGTTGACTAAACAAAAAATTTGGTTTGTAAAATTTAAAAGCTGGGCTTGTAAAATTTTAAGTTTAATCAACTCAAATATTTAAGTTGTCATTTAGTACAACTTAACATTTGTGTAGTTGTAGTGTAGTTGTGTTAGTGTCTATGCAGGGTTAGAAAACTCAGATTACACAAAAAAAAATTGTTTCAACAAAGCAAGCGCTGCCTTAAAATTTTAAGTTTAGTCAACATGAAATGTTAAGTTGTATTACGTGAAAACATGGATGTTTAAGTTGAGTTAACTTAAAAATTTAGGGCAGCATGAACGCTTCCTTTTTAAGTTGAAACAACTTTTTTTCTGTTCTTTTTTACGTCAAAAATATCTTAATTTTTGTTTGGAAGATGAATGAAGGTGTTACAGGTTTGGAACAACATGAGGGTAATTTTGAGAGTATGTCTGCATAGCACATTAACGTTTTCCATGAAAGTTCCCTTTTAAGACCCCAATGGGCATCCTAACCAACAAGCAGGTGTTTCTACTTTAATGCGCAAAGAGCCGCAAGCATGTAGAAGATCTGTGCTCCTCTCGCAAGTCTTTATCACTTCAAACAACACTCGAAGAAGACGAGTGAGCTAGGATTGTGGATAACCCTACTTCACATGCAAGCTCCGTTCTTTATGAGGTGCAAAGCGGAGTATTATTTCTACTTCCTCATCCCCTCTCCTCCCTTTCCCTGGCTCAGGACTTCTTAAACCCAAAGAATAATATACATATAGAGATTTTATGATTTGAAAAGTGTAGGTGCAATTGACCAAACCCTATTTTGGCTGTGAGTGTTATTGCTGGAAGGCGAACGGTGCCAGGTATGGTAAGGCTCAGCGCATGAAAACACAAGATTTGGATCGGTTGTGTTCCAAGCAAGCAGCTGCTTTAACAGTTCCTTATTGAAGTCTACAGAGGAATAAAACCCTTAAACACTCTGAAATACCTCACACTTGACGACCATCATAACGGTTATAGACTCTTCTCCTGAAAAACCAGCTACTTGCTCTGACAAAATGCATGCTATGTATAGCCAGAATACTTTAGAAAACATCCTGCGTTGCTTAAACAACCACCAAAGGTATGTAAAACTGCAAACCGCTAAAAAGTACACTGGTCTCAAAAATCACTTGGTCCAGCATATGGTTATAAAATGCAAATTGGCTGTGCGGATACTGCATATGGACTCTCCAGTTGTTACACTAGCCACTGGGCCAAACTGCTTTATCCTTACCAGTTTCAGATACAAAGCAACCATCATATTACTTATGAAACACAGGCTGTCAGGGACCACTACTGTTTTCCATGGGCCAGACGGTATTATACTTCATTAAAGCTGCAAACATCATAAGCCTTCCTTTGCAGAAAGGATAAAAAGGATAAACTACATTCAGTTGGGTTTGCATTGGAATGAATAGAGAAACAAAATGTGGCCCTTTTCAAGGGCTTTTCTCGATTTTGTTATGTTTATTTATATTAAACACTCTCTAAGTATGGTTTACATACAAAATTCTAAACATAAAAGCTTACAATTAAGACCAGACATGTCGCAAGTACATTACAAGCATGCGTTTCAGAATACATGTTTTTGTGTGAAACTACTTGAACAGTAAGATTTTTAAATGTCTAAATGTTTAAAAAGCCTGCATTTATTTGATCCAAAGTACAGCAAAAAACATTAAAATTGTAAAATATTTTTACTATTAAATTATAAATGCTAATCTCTCATGGCATTAAAATTTATATATTATAATTGAATAATATAATATTATATTGTATTATAAATTGTAATGTCTTTGATCTTGTAATTGTAATGCAATCTTTGAATCTTTCTATTCAAAGAATCCTGAGAAAAGTACTCAACTGTTTTAAATATTGATAATAATAATAATAATAATAATAATAATAATAAAATAAAAAAAAAAAATAATAAAGAAAAATTCTTGAACACCAAATTAGCATATTATAATGATTTCTGAAGGATCATGTGACACTTTAGAAATCACTGACGATATCACACAAACATATTAAGCTGAAAAAACTGTTTTTAACATTGATAAAAATAAAATATTTTCTTTAGCACCAAATCAGCATATTAAAATGATTTCTGAAGGATCATGTGACACTGAAGCCTGGAGTAATGATACTTTGGTCACAAGAATAAATTACATTTTAAAATATATTCAAATAGAAAGCAGTTATTTTAAACTGTAAAAATATTTTACATTTTTTCATGTTTTTGCTGTATTTTAGATCAAATAAATGCAGGCTTGGTGAGCGAAAGAGACTTCTTAAAAAAAAAAAAAAAAAAAAATTAAAATCTTACTGTTCAAAAACTTTTGACTGGGGGTGTATATATTTTTTTTCTTTTTCAAGCAAATGTGTTAACAACATTATTAAAAAACATATACCCTATTTCTGCCTTAGTTCTCAATAATCACTAAATTAAGAACCTAAAATGACCTAAATCTGTCCTGAACCCTGAACATGCAAAAACAAAGCAAGCGGATATGGCATTTAGCTGCCATTAAACTCTCAGCTGGATCCACTACAGCGATCCTTCCTAATTACCAGCGCTGTCCTCAGCGTTGTTGTCGGCCTGTTGGACAAACAGAGATGTTGTCCTTCAACATTCATTTGAAAGTGTTTTTGTGTCTTTGAGGAGAAGTCTCTCTGAAGGCCGGCCAGGAGATGGTTTGCCCCAGGCGGGCCAATCACGGTTAAAGTGGGTTAGAACACAGACAGCGCTTTAATTATTCCACCGCATTGATGGCCTCTGCAACCGTCACCTCACGCACAATCAGAGCCAATACCAGCAGAACGGACAGGAACTAATCTGGCCGATTTTAGCCCCGCTGCCATTGATTCATCCTGTCCAATTAGGTAATGGAGGACAATGGATAGAACGCCCGAGTCCAAGCGTTTATTGAGAACAGCGATGGCGATGACCTCCTTTGATCAATATAGAGTGCAAAGGCCTAAAGGACCGTTCAGCGCTGGCCAACGTCCAAGTCAGCAACTAATGGATGTACTTTTCCTCAGCAATGACCTAGCGGCAGCCAAAACGCACTGTTTGACCACATGAATCATCTATAGAGAAGCACACACTTAGAAGAAACAATAGACATTTTTACCAGTGATCCAATAAAATGACAGCTAAACAGCTTTGAACCAACCAAAATAAACATTCTTTTAAATTCTCAAAGCAGATGTGAATGCACCGGATGGACACTAGTGGTTTGTCTCAACATAGTGATTAGAGTCAAAATAAACCCCATCCAACAAAAAAAACAATCTAGGGACTACAAAATCAGGACATTTTGCGGTTTATAACTAGTTTGAAGTTAGGAATCAATGCTGAGGCAAAGCAGTATTGGTTTTATTGGTTGGTTGATTCATCAGTCTTTCACGCCAAGTCAACACCACAAACACATCCTAATGGGTACGACAATCCTTCTTACTTCTCAACTACACAATGGCTGCTTATTTAAATCATATGAATATACAATTAAAAAAATGCCTCGCCAAACCGTAAATAAGCATGCAGAAGCAAGACTTGGCACGGTTCTTTGTCGGATGCTTGAGACGTTTATCACCGATTTTTAGAAACGACAATAACTGGCTTATATTACACTTGTGAAACCACTGACTGTGAATACCCATAAATCTGAGTTGAAGGCGTAATAGCAAAGGAGAGCTGAAAGATGGTGTCGAAAATATATTTTTTTCCCCACAACTACCTATTATTGACATGACAGGATTGCCAAACCCAGTAATTCCCTAGACAAAATACTATCTTCACACAATAGTGACATACCACAAAAACTCTCTCAAATGCACAGCTATATGAAAGAAAATACATCTGGAGACAGAGATCATTTGGCACTTACGGCATCTTTCTAATGGCAGTAGTCTAAAAGGTTAAGTCAAAATGGGTTATTTTTATTTTAAAAAATTGAATCAAAGGATTTCAGTGATTTCCATGTAATTTTGGATACATGAGCCCTTGTGGCTGTGCTGTGCTGGGCTTGCGCTGTTACTTTTTTTCCTTCTAAATACATTTATGCAATCCAAATATATCATACTGCTCACAGTCGTAACAAATTTTAAAGGGGTTTAGGTCAGATAAAACTAATATGCTATATAAGAATCATTTTATCAGATATGCATAGCACATATTTCTCCAAAGTGGTTCTTTTGTGGTGATGCCATCAAAGAAACCTTTTGGTGAACAGTTCTTAAATGAACCATTTTGAACATTTTAAGAATCTAAGGAATCTATAAAGAACTTTTTCTGCATTTGAAAGATTCTATAGATGTTCAAGACGCAAACAAAGAACCTTTATTTTTAAGAGTGATGTCCATTCTTTCTTCCTTAACTATAAACTGTAATGTTAAAGGAATCACTAAAGACCAGAATACTGAAACTGGATTTACGATTCCCATCCCTAGTCACAATGTTACCAAAAAAGTGAAGGTGTCATTTTCAAAGTCATCCAAAGGTCAAGCACCGTCAATCAACATCTACATCATCCTCCTCTCATTTGCCTCAGTAGGCCTATAAATGCAGACACCAAGCCAGTAGCCACCTACTATCTAATCTATATCACTTTAGCAGAGTCTTCCTAGTGGCTAAAGGTCTGAGCATACAAAAGTACTTTAAGTACTTTGTCAGAGGTTCTGCATATGACCCCTTGTACTCTTAGTAGACAAAGTCTAAATGACTTTAAACAGTGACAGAAAGAGAAACAAAGGAAAGTGGAGAATTGTGAGTGAAAAACTCAAATAGTGACTGGGGAATTTCACGGTAAGACATAGGACTTTCATGGAAGGGGCTTGTCGAGTTCACATTCATCCCTCACAGCTGGAAATGCTTGTCCTGCTCTAAATAAATTCAATAGCTCTTTTCAATATACCCCTGGAGAAAGACAGTATTAGCCTTTGCAAGAATTGTACGAATGTTTCATTTTTCTCACCAAAGCTGCAGTTTATAAATCACATACTGACCCATAACATGGACGTCAAAAAGTGTTTTGTAGCAGCACTTTGGTATTCACATCGATACTATAAATAGATACAGCTGAAGTCAAAACTTTACATACACCTTGCAGAATCTGCAAAATGTTAATTATTTTACCCAAATAAGAGGGACAATACAAAATGCATGTTCTTTTTTATTTAGCACTGACCTGAGTAAGATATTTCACATAAAAGACGTTTACATATAGTCCACAAGAAAAAATAATTCAACAGTTTACATACACTTGATTCTTAATACCGTGTCGTTACCTGAATGATCCACAGCTGTTTTTTTTTTTGATAGTTGTTCATGAATCCCTTGTTTGTCCTAAACATTTCAACTGCCCGTTGTTCGTCAGAAAAATTCTTCACGTCCCACAAATTCTTTGGTTTTACAGCATTTTTGTGTATTTGAACCCTTTCCAACAATGACTGTATGAATTTGAGATCCATCTTTTTCACACGGAGGACAACTGAGGGACTCATATGCAACTATTACAGAAGGTTCAAACACTCACTGATGCTTCAGAAGGAAAAACAATGCATTAAGAGCCGGGGGTGAAATTTTTGAATTTGAAGATCATAGTAAATTTAACTAATTCTGTCTTCTGGGAAACATGTCAGTATCTTTTGTAGGATCTGAAGGGCAGTACTAAATGAAAAAAAAAAAAAAAAAAAAAAAAAAAAAAAAAGATATTTAGGCAAAATAAGAAAAATGTACACATCTTCAATCTGTTCATAAGTTTTCACCCCTGGCTCTTAATGCATTGTGTTTCCTTCTGAAGCATTGTTAAGCCTTTCAAAGTTCTGTAATAATTGTATACGAGTCCCTCAGTTGTCCTCAGTATAAAAAAGATGGGTCTGAAAAATGTTTCTGAAGAACAGTGGGCAGTTTAACTGTTCAGGTAACTGTTCAACTGTTTTAACATCAAGTGTATGTACTGTAAACTTTTGAACGGGGTCATTTTTTTTGTTACCATTCAAATAGCTACCATTTTGCAGATTCTGCAAGGTGTATGTAAACTTTTGACTTTAACTGTAGATCACAAGTATTATATAATTTATGCTATAATTTATTTATACAACAGTTTTTGGTTCTCGAAACTGATTGGCTGAGAGCCTTTTATAACGGTGCAATATTCTAGTGATAATAGAACTCTACCCATTTCACCATTGTATCATTTTGCCTGTAGCATTTCTCACAGCGAGTGTCATGGCGGATGCCCAAATCCACTACAAGTTTATAAATACTACTGTTTTGTTCACAGAAGTTTTAAGAGTTTTTTTTTTTTTAGAGCAAGAATGCACTTGCTTTGACTTCAAATATGCAGTGTGTCAATAAAATTAACGTCTATTTGAAAATTTGCTTCAACTTTTTCAGGGATGTTAGCTCCAGGACATCAGCGGCCGTTGAGAGCAACCTCACCTTGACCAGACCTTCTGGAATTTGCCGCTGGCTCTGATGTCTCTATAGTTGTTAAACATGAGATATGTTCTGAGGAAATCTAATGGGCGGCCTTTGGTCTCATTAATCAATTATTTGTTCCAGAGCAAATAGTTTTGGCTAAGGACAAAGTCTAAAGGTGCTGATTGTGCGATACTGCTCATATACATACTGTGTATATAAACTCTAAAACTAACATCAACCATTAACAAAAAAAGTTACTCTTATCTCCCCCCAAAAATACAGAGAAAGCAAGAAAGTTTACCTTTCTAGAGTCAAAGCTAATTTCTGGTATTTCTTTGAAACAGTTATCAAATAGTGACATTGTATTATTGTGACAACCCAAATTACATTTAGAGATAAACAAATAACTTTAGAGATAACCTACACAGTTTAATCTATAGTTCACTGCCTTTTCAGCATTTAACATTATCGCAAGCCATCTTGATGTAGGCTTTCAAGCTCAACAAGAAGATTTACTTTCAACAAATATGTTTCCAAGTAACATTCTCCTGCGAACATAACGACATTACACAACAGGTTTCAGTTATAGTTCGGCCTGTTCCAACAGACAGAACCCCGTGGCGATGATAATCAAGATGTTTCTCGTGTTGTTTTTCTTCCTTTATAAACACAATTACAAAAAGTAAGCCCTCCACAGAGTGCGAATGTAAAAATCGCAAGAGAGATTGAAGGTTTTCTCAGTCTCAGACAGGGCGTCACTACAGGGATTAAACCTTTAATATAGTTTATCATGAAAGCCTGAGCCCGTAACAGCTGCCAGGGTATGTTCATTCAATGAACGCTACTGCTTATTAAACTTCCCCCAAAAAAGTTTAAACTGAGTTACTTGGGAGCTTAAAAAAAAAAAAATTGGAAAACAAACTGTATACACTGAGTATAAACTGGTATTTGTTTTCTAAAAACTCACTTACACTGATGCAAGTATACTTTCCATTATATAAAGAGTGAATCTCTTTGGTTAAACACACTTGAAAAAGCCTAATATGAAAGTAGAGCAAAGCCAAGTCAAGCAGCTCCATCAAGCCCAGACCTAAAAAGAAAGACAATCCAGGCCAATGGATGATTTGGAGAGGATTGGAAACAGTTTAAATTTAATATTAACCAAAGACAAGCGTTACGAGCTGTAACCAAAGCCTGTGAAAAGCCATACGCCACAGTTCTGGCTAGAAGGGATACAGGTCTGACCAGAAACTAACAACGAAATTAATTGTTCTAGCTATTAGACTGTGTTTTTTTAACGTCTACACCTACCCCAACCATAAACTTACCTCTTACTATAATAAAAAGAACAGTATTGTAGTTGTACAGTGTGACAAAAATAATGTTAGATTGATGTGCGCATGCCCAGTAGCTGGAGCTGTATTCCTTCTAGCCTGCGCTTCTGTGGGTTCTGAGGTTATAGATTTCAGAGGGAGCTGCTATTTCAAATGGATCTTTCCGCTATAAATCAGATACGGTCTAAGTAAGACAAATAACTCTTCAGTGCTCTTTATACTGCACAGACACCATCCAATTTAACTTGAGATACTTCAAAGTGACTGGAACGTCGTCTCGAACGTGCCCGCTTGGGTGAAGGAAAGAATGGAAAAATCTGCAGCCAGCCACAGCGCTGGTCAAGCCATCAGCGTCACTCTGGCAGTATTATATGGAGGATTTGTATTGTTCACTCAAACATAAATATCCTGGCTTCCAGGTCATATTTAATCATGCAAATGCAATGGAAGTCTGAATGCAGCACTGAGAGATAATTAGCAGAATTCATTTATAATGGAGCTGATAATGTGCTCTTAGACAATGTGCAGCAGCTGTGGATGATTAATTTTAACATTAGCCGCAAAATGAACATTTCACCCAAGTAGACAAGATTATGTAAGAATTATAGTTGAATATATTGACTGACAAGGCTTGAAATAATGTGGCTTAAAATAAATGTAAGAAGCCTGGATCGTGTCAGAATGTGTGAAATGCACTGCAAATTTTAGACTTTTTAAACTTTGACTATCATCTAAACCCAGATTCAAAGTTGAAAACACAAGTTGAGCACCCACCGAGAGAAATTTGGCAAATATAACATGCTTTCAGCAGTGCTGTCTCAATCCAGCTTGGGTAAAATCATCATAATGCTGATAACAATGTATGGTTTAATTCATAGACCTACATCTTTATTAAACGACTCAAGCTGACCAATCTACGGTAATGGTTGCTGCTTTTCAATCTCCATACATATGCTGATCTCCGTGCAGGAGTTGCCAGATTTCACTAGAAAAATACACCAGCCCTGTTTTCATGCTTTAAGAGACTGTATAAGGGAAATTAACCTCCTAAGAACACAGTAAGATGCAGAAAAAAAGAAACATCACATCCTTGCTGAATGAAAGCACAGTGAAGGCACAGTACACCCAAAAACGCCCTCAAGCCATCCTAGATGTATAGGACTTTCTTCTTTCAGATGAATACAATCAGAGTTATATTAAAAAAAAAGTCCTGCTACTTCCAAGTTTTATAATGGCAGTGAGTGGCTGTTGAGATCCAATAAATTGAGTCCAATAAACTGCGTCCATCCATCATAAAAAGGGCCCCGTATGGCTCCAGGGGGTTAAAGGGTTAGTTCACCCAAAAATTAAAATTAGCCCATAATTTACTCACCCTCCAGGCATCCTAGGTGTATATAACTTCCTTCTTTCAGACAAATCCAATCGGAGTTACATTAAAAATCATCCTGGCATTTCCAAGTTTTATCATTGTATGGGCGGGTGTTTCTCCTTGTCAGTCCAAAACAAGTCCAATAAAGTGCATCCATCTGTCTCTGGGGGGGTGAATAAAGGCCTCCTATAGCGAATCGATGTGTTTTTAGAAAAATATCCATATTTAAAGCATAAGAAATCACTTTAATCCAGCTTGCGCCGGATGGTTGTACCTGGTGTTTTTTTTTTATTATTATCGATGGATGCACTTTATTGGACTTGATTTGGACTGATGAAGAGAAACACCTGTCCATGTAATGATAAAGCTTGGAAATGGCAGGATAATTTTTGATATAACTCCGACTGGATTTGTCTGAAAGGAGGAAATCAGATGCACCTAGGATGTCTGGAGGGTGAGTAAATTATGGGCTGATTTTCATTTTTTGGTGAACTAACCCTTTAATCAAGACCTCCTGAAGTAAATCAATGCGTTTATGTAAGAAAAATATCCATACTGTATTTAAAACTTCATAAACCATAATCTCGCCGTTCTTTTATGAAGTTTTAAACATTATATTTTTCTTTCAAAAATGCATAAATTCGCTTCAGGAGGCCTTTATAAACCCTGAAGCTGTGTAGAGCACTTTTTATGATGAATTAATGCAGTTTATTGGACTTCTACTGGACTATTGAATAATACCACCCATTCACTGCCATTATAAAGCTTGGAAGAGACAGAACATTTTTAAATATAACTCTCATTGTATTCGTCTAAGAGTAGAACGTCTTGTACACCTAGGATGGCTTGAGAGTGAGTAAATCATGGTGTAATTCTCATTTTTTGGAACTACCCTTTAATGTCTGAAAAAAAAATCCTGATTTGAGAATCCCCATAAATAATTAGAAAAACAAAGCTTCAAACAAACCCCATGATTGGTGATCGGTGCTGGCTAATGTGCTTCCAGTGATCTGTAACTGGTGATCAGCTCCAAAATTCCTGATCGGAGCCCCCTTAATTTCCAAAGAACAAATTCAAGTCTGCCATATAATTCTTGAAACCAAATATCTTTTTTACGTTTTGATCTTGAACAACTGTTTTAAATAAGCCTGTTGAGTGAAAGGTCGCTCATAATACTAAAAAAGAAAATCCTTACTCATCGCCATCAACAAGTATAACCTAGAAAAAGAGTCACAGAATGAATTGGCAAACAAAATGAACAAGCCATTTTGGTGCACTAAAAAGATTCAAGTCAAAGCAATGAATAAAATCCCCTATTTAACACTCTTCTGGGACTAGGTTGAAAAATTGATGCAATAAACGCAATCACACCCAGAGATGTGAGGCCCTTCAGTAGACTTGACAACAATTCAGAATCAATTTTGTTTGGGATCGACTCCCAGCCCTAGTTCCACTCCAAAAAACACTCTGAAAACAGCACTCGATGACATAAGCAGAAGACACCGAGGATGCAACAGGGATAAACTGAAGAATTCAAGGTCAGTGCAACGCGGTTGGAAAGAAACCACCCGGTTCTTAAAGCTCCATTTGAGCATGGGCATCACTAAGCAACACCCAATGGAAACAAGTCCTCTTGTGCTTGTGGGACCAAAGTGGTCTTTCTGTTCTGAACAAAACTAGTTTTTTGGCTAATTGCCTTTTGAAGCTAGGAGCACGATGTGATTACATTTCAATCTAAGCTCATGATTAACACAGATCTCTGTTTTTTCTCATGTCAAGCCATTACCGTGCAATTAAAGATAGATTTCGCCAGCAAACATTTGAGGGCAGGAGCCTGCCAATTCATCTTACTACAGACAACCAGTATTAATCACAGAGACAATTAACACACCCACATGCATACACAAACACAAACCGTTCCCCAGACACAGTGCGCGGGAAAGATGCCTTTCCCAGACACATCGCGTTTGTGTGTCATCCAAGGCTGGAAAGTAGATGCTACAAGCAACACATGATGTCACTTTATGGCAATCTGCAAACAATACATACATCAAAATTGACATCTGCAGAGCTCTTCATCAGTGGTTTTTGTAATAAATGTAAAAAGTGCTTTGACAGTCCACGCTATGAACTGGTAATGCTGTAACATGACACAAAAAGCTGCGACTCGAGACAGTAAAATCCATTTCTGCCCATAACAGACAAACTGCATTAGCAGGAAACAACATCTCATCTTGACGGAGTGACTTCCATTACAGCATTAGATGTTTGGCCGATGTACTTCGTAAGTAAGCACCCTGGTGACAAAGCGATCCTGATAAGCACCATCTTTGAGCCTGGTGACACAAGCTCAGATCCTGATCGCAAAACTTCTTGACCATCTTTGTTGAGTCAACTTAAAATAATGTTACCCAGCTGCCTTAATTTAAGTTCAGTCAACTCAAAAACGTTAAGTCAACTTGAAATGTTGTAGATGTTTGAGTTCATTCAACTTAATTTTAAGGCAGCTGGGTAACAAGTCCAGCTTTTAAAAATTGTTTGTTTAGTCAACTCAAATATATCTAAGTTTTCACTTAGCACAACTTAATATTTCAAGTTGACTAAACGTATGAGTTGACTAAACTTAATTTTAAGGATGCAGGGTAACAAATGATTTTAAGTTGACTCAACAAATTGTTTTTTATAGTGTATAGTTTGCGATCAGTAAGATTTGTAATGTTTTTTAAATTAGTTTTTTCTGCACATCAAGGCTGCATTTATTTAATCAAAAATACAGAAAAAAAACTGTAATACTGAGATATTACAGTGAAATATTATTGGGATTTAAAATAATGGTTTTCTGTTTGAACACACTTTAAAATATAATTTATTTCTGTGACGCAAAGCTGAATTTTCAGCATCATTACTCCAGTCTTCATTGTCACACAATCCTTCAGAAATGAGTTTAATTTGCTGATTTATTATTAATGTTGGAAATGTTTGGAACCTGTCATACTTTTTCAGGATTCTTCGATGAATAAAAAGTTAAAAAGAACAGCTTTTATTTAAAATAGAAATCTTCAAAACATTTACAATTTTGGGATCAGTAATTTTTTTCTTTCTTTTTTAAAAGGAAATTAATATTTTTTATTCAACAATGATGTGTTACTGATACAAAGTGATAGAAAAGACTCATATTGTTAGAAAAGTTTTATATTTTGAATAAGCGCTGTTCATTTTAACCTTTTATTCATCATAAAATCCTAAAAAAATATCAGAGGTTCTAAATAAATAAATAGATAAATCAGCATATTAGAATGATTTCTGAAGGGTCATGTGACCATGAAGACTGGAGTAATGATGCTAAAAAATTCAGCTTTGCATCACAGAAATAAATTATATTTTAAATTACATTAAAATAGAAAAACAGCATTTTATATTGCAATAATATTTCACAATATTACAGTTTTTTCTGTATTTTTGATCAAATAAATGCAGCCTTATTGAGCATAAGAGACATCTTTAAAAAAATCTTACTGATCCCAAACTTAGTAAAATATTTTAAATAAAATACTAAGTAGATAAAATGACCAAGATGACTAAGTTCATTGGTTTTAGTATTCACACTAAAACATTTAAGTTGTTAGCGCTCTCAGGCAGAGGAGAATCATGTGAAATTGCTGAAAAACACTTGTGTAATGTTGAACCTCACCACAAGGTTCAACAATATCAATCACAAACTGTGACAGCCCAGCACAATTGAGTGTTTCCAAACAGTTCCTTTATTTAAGACCTTGATGAGAAGATGGAAACTTTGAAGTTCTTGTGTTTGTCTCTCTGATGAGAACCACTGACATGGGCCTCAAACTTTTATAGCAGTCAATCACGCAAAAGCAAACACATTCGATAAGCAGAAAAGGGTCCGCATCACTTAAAATGGTTTTAATTAGAAATGTTGACATTCTCAACATGTTGGCAGTGAAGCCGGTGGGCTACATCTGGTGGTCCAGACTCTTTCTGAGGATCTACTTATTGATTATGTAAAGATCCCCACCAAGTCATCAAGGGCGTTTCTTCAGCGCTTAGTTTGTTATCCTTTAGATGCTCAATCTAAACACGCTTTCAGAGTCATTGACAAATAAAACTACATTAATCTCAGATATACACCAGAAGCAAGAACGCTGAATTTCACTTAATAGTGCGGCAGGATCTGCGGCCAACCTGTCAAAAAGACACATGCGTTCTCTCAAAAGCTAAATTTCCTTCGAGACCCGAAAATAAACCTCCACGAACTCCCCCATCCAGGAAAGGAAGACCCCACTCTGCCTGACGTCCCACTGGGCAAACTAAACAGTGCGTGAGTTCAAGAGCGAGGGAAAACTTCCCGTAGTTCCGTTTACTCGAGATCAATGCCCTGCAACCTACACAATACACAAAAGCGGTTCTTTATCTGCAGGAATGTCTGACTGGACATCTTTCACAGTAAAAGATTTTGGATATAAAACACGACAACTTTCCATTCGGTTTTATGACTGGTATCAGAACTAATTCTAAGGGTGAGAAGTGTGAAAATTGGCAGGCTAAACCTAATAAAGGCCTTTCATTCAGGGTTCAGGGCAAACAGTGGATGTTGGTATAGTATCCAATAGGGAATGTAAGGTAACACTAAAATAATAAAAATGTAATGATCAATGGTCAAGCTAGGCTTGGTTTGAATATGTATGGTCAAGCCAACCGCAATGCAAATAATGGTGTGTGTCTATAACGAATATTACAATAATCTCCAGGAAGAGCGCAAAGACTTCAATCACTGTTTACTTCATTTTTTAAATCTTTGATGTATTGTTTTACTTGTTATAATGCTTTGTTTCTTTGATCTTTATTGTCTTACCATTTTCTTAAAAAAATGAAACACTCAAAGCGACATTTTCCTTTAATGAGTTATAATTAAGGGATAAATATATAGTTTAGAATCAAGTAAGATTTTTGTTTAAAAAATTGGGGTTGGGGTTTGTAATTTTAATTAATACCTTAATTTTTAAATTAAACTTTTTTAAATTAGATTAAGAAAAAAAATCTGTATCAAATAAATGCCATTCTTTTGCATTTAAAATGCATAGTAAAGCAGTATAACTATTTTCAACACTGATAAAAAAATGTTTTTTCAGAAAAAACTGAGCATATTAGAACGATTTCTGAAGGATCATGTGACACTGAACACTGGAGTAATGATGCTAATTCAGCTTTGCATCACAAGAAAAAAAAAAGTGTTTTTAAAATACATTAAATCAATAAACTTATATTTGTATTTATATAACTACATTAAAAAAAATATGATTTTTTCAAACTTGAAATTAACACTAATTTACATTTAATATAATTTTACATAATGTATAGTTTTTTAAATAAAATCTATTTGACACACACATAAATATATTTTAATTTTACTCTACTGATTTTATTTTCAAATTTTGAATAAAAATATAAAGGCCATATAAATGCATACAAATGTATAGATTACTTCAATAAATATAATTTTATATAACAAATTTTTTACTTTAAAATCTATTTAACACACATAAAGTAAAATTATGTTCATTAAATTAAAATTTATTTATGTGTGTTAAGTAGATTTTACTTAAAGTAAAAAAAAATAATTATGTAAAATTATATTTATTGAAATAATCTATACATTTGTATGCATTTATATAGCCTTACGTTATATTTATTTAAAATTTGAAAATAAAAACAGTAATGTTAGGCTATATAAATGCATACAAATTTATAGATTTTTTTTTTTATAAAAATGAAATAAAAACTAATTTATATATATAATTTTACATAATGTATTTTTAAAATGAAATCCATTTAACATACAAAAAAATAATAAATATTATAGAATTTTATTTAATTAGTAATTTGATTTTACTCAGTTTTTATTTTCAAATAATAAAAATTTAAAAAAAAAAAAAAAAAAAAAAAAGTAAAGCTATATAAAGTAAACATTTTTAGATTTTTCCAAAAAATAAAACAGAAACTAATTTACATATTACATATTTTTACATAATGTATATCTTTTTTTCATTTTTAAAATAAAACCTATTTGACACACACATAAAAACTAATATAAATATTATAGAATTGCATTTGATTTATAAAACATATATTTATAATAATGATTTATAACAAATATAATGTAAAGGCTACATAAACACATACAAATGCATAGATTTTTCCAAAAATGGAATTACGTAATTTTACATCATGTACATTGTTTTTTTTGGGGGTTTTTTTTTTTTGGTTTTAAGTTTTTACTTAAATTGTAAAAAGATATTTAACAGTTACTGTTTTTATTGCATTTTTAATTAAATAAATGCAGTCATTGTGGTACATATATATATATAAAAAAAAAACACTCATATGCAAGATAAGGTTTGATTGTTTAGAATAAAATTGGTATGAAGACTATGTAATTTCACTAGTATTGGTGTGGACTACTAAAATTACAATGTTCTGACAACCCTAATCCAGCCTGTCCCATAAACCACCTTACAAATGCTCTTCCCTGCCATATTGCTGTTGATGTCAGAGTTAGATATGTTTGTATGCATTACAGTGATGACAGAAGAGATAACTTGGAAGTAGGACAACGTTGTTGAGCGTTGTTCCAAAAGCAATGACTCAACCTCCACGATGTTCTTAGTGATCACTCACAGCCAAAAGAAGCCCCTGTGACAGCTGCTGGATTTGATTTGCTTCCTTTCTACTGAAATTTTAACAAAACTAAAAAAAGAACAGACATCTCAGTGCAGGCTGTCTCGGTCTCCTCAGAGACTGATATTGGGATCGCAGATCACAGACTGAAAAAAGAAGTCTGATGTCGGTTCGATGTTGAAAGACTGAAAACTGATGACAAACAGCAAGTGTTGCTTTAGACGTTCAGATGTGTCCTCCATGGGGCCAATTAACAACTTTTCGGTGCCAGGCTGAGAGAAGACACATGCAGACAGCCAGCATGAGGGCACACGAATTTCTCTCTATATATCACACGCTAAACCTGGTTTGTCATTGGTTATTCAATGTTACAGACCTGGCACATTTTAAAAGAAGTACATTTCAATTAAAAATACAAATTTTAAGGACAGTCCACCCAAAAATGACAATTCTGTCATCATTTACTCACCCTAAAGATATTTTTAAGAACGTAATCTAGAACAAATCTAACATAATTATGCAATTTCTTTCCCAGCTGTTTACCTTCACAGACATAACTGACTGTTTTTGTAACGTGTGTGTTTTAACATAAACTTGCGTGTATTTGATAGTTTAAGCGCAATAAGACATGAAAGAGAATTTAGTTTTGTACTCACATGCCGTGTGACAGCCGTTTTCTGTGCACGTGCTTCGAATGCGTGCCCTTAGAAAACCCTACACAAGAAGTTTAAACTAATATGGCTTTAAAATGCACGATTTCAGCGCGATATACACGATAAACAAACGCATGTGCGATATAAGCTGTAAAGGCACAGCCCTATTCTGGAAAAGGGGGCGGGGAGCAGCAGCTCATTTGCATTTAAAGAGACATGCACGGAAACAGTGCGTTTCTGCTTCCACTCATTTCAAAATGCAGGGATTGTACAAATACCGTAAAATTAAATTCCAGGACTTTTAAGGACTTTTCAACCACTACTTACTTTATTTTTAAGGACTTCAATTAGAGATATCTCTTATGGTTTGATATTTTCTACTGTTTAAGGAAAAAAAAATCTGGAAAAAAAAAAGATTTGCAAAACCGTTTCGAATCCTGTTTTCAAGTTCCAAGATAAATCCAATGATTCACGACCCGCGCTCTGAAGTCCCAATCTGAATAACGATTCGCGAACCATCATCTCAGATCAGGACTCGGCGTGTGGTTCGTGAATCATTCAATTTGCAAAATGATTCAAGAACCCGCTCTGAAGTTACCATCTAAATCTAATGATTCACGATACGCAAAGTTCCGATCTGAATCAAATGATTCGTGATATGCAACTTGAGTTTCTGATCTAAATCAACTGATTCACAATATGCAAAGCTTTGTTCTTAGTCAAATGATTCGCAAACCCGCTCCGAATCAAATGATTCACGAATCACACTCCTAGGTTCTGATCCAAAGCAAAAGATTTGCGAACCCGCTCCGAAGTTCCAAAATACAATGATCTGTGATCCACGCTCCTAAGTCCCAATCTGAATAATGATTTGTGAACGATCATCTCAGATCAGGACTCAGAGTGTGGTTCGCGAATCATTCAATTTGCAGAATGATTCAAGAACCCGCTCTGAAGTTCCGATCTAAATCTAATGATTCACAATACGCAAAGTTCCGATCTAAATCAAATGATTCGCCATATGCAACTTGAGGTTTTGATCTAAATCAACTGATTCACGATATGCAAAGTTTCGTTCTTAGTCAAATGATTCACAAACCCACTCTGAATCTAATGATTCACAATTCACGCTCCTAGGTTCTGGTCCAAAGCAAAAGATTCATGAATCTGCTCCGAGGTTTCCAATATAAATCAAATGATTCACGATCCACGCTCCTAAATCCCAATCTGAGTAATGATTCGCAAACTATAATCTCAGATCAGGACTCGGAGTGTGGTTAGCGAATCATTCAATTTGCAGAATGATTCAAGAACCTGATCTGAAGTTCCGATCTAAATCTGATGATTCACGAAACACGAAGTTCTGATCTGAATCCAATGATTCGCGATATGCGAAGTTTCATTCTTAGTCAAATTATTCGCAAACCCGCTCCGAATCAAATGATTCACGAATCACACTCCTAGGCTCTGATCCAAAGCAAAAGATTCACGAACCTGCTCCTAAGTTCCAAAATTAAATTATTTGCGATCCACACTCCGAAGTCCCAATCTGAATAACGATTCGCGAACCATCATCTCAGATCAGGACTCGGAGTGTGATTCCCAAATCATTCAATTTGCAGAATGAATCAAGAACCCACTCTGAAGTTCCGATAAAATCTAATGATTCGCCATATGCAACTTGAGGTTCTGATCTAAATCAATTGATTCACGATATGCAAAGTTTCGTTCTTAGTCAAATGATTCACGAATCACACTCCTAGGTTCTGATCCAAAGCAAAAGATTCATGAACCCGCTCCGAAGTTACAAAATAAAATTATTTGTGATCCACGCTCCTAAGTCCCAATCTGAATAATGATTCGCAAACTATAATCTCAGATCAGGACTCGGAGTGTGGTTTGCGAATCATTCAATTTGCAGAATGAATCAAGAACCCGCTCTGAGGTTCCAAATCAAATGATTCATGATATGCAAAGCTCCGATCTGAATCAAATAATTTGCGATATGCAACTTGAGGTTCCAATCCAAATAAATCGATTTGTGATATGCAAACTTGCATTCTTAGTCAAATGATTCACGAACCCGCTCCGAAGTCCTGATCTAAACCAAATGAATTGCAATTCCTCGATTTGAAGGCCCGAACTGAATCAAATGATTTGCGATCCGATTGGAGCACTTTGAAATGTTGAACCATGTTGCAATGCCATATCTTTTAAAATCATTACAAGCGATGGTGAAATTCGAAAATGAATGTCTCTTTTAATTTGATCTGTTTTTTTCCTAGTGAACTGCTTGAAATGAAAAGAAATCACAAGTTTAAATCAATCGGAGTGGTTCCTGCGTAAATGACTCACTTACAATTGATTTGGTTAATGCGTTCCTCTTTTTTCAGCCATGTTTACACAACACTGTCAGTACTACTACTGGTTTCATAGTTTTATGACATTAACAGAAATTAATTAACTGTTTTTTAATTCTGTGAATTTTGCATGAAAAACAAAACAAAACAAAAAACTATTAAAAATGACTAAACTTACAAAAAAAAAAAAAAAAAAAAAAAAAAAAAAAAGAATAAATAAATAAAAATCAAGGGTTTTCCAGGCCTTAAATTTCAAAAAGTCAAATTCAAATACTTCAAGCACATTGTACGACCCTTAAAATTATATAATAAATCATCTGTGGCGTATTTTGAGCAGAAAATTCACAGACACATTCTGGGGACACCTGAGACTTATATCACATTTTGTAAAAAGGGCATAATAGGTTTCTTTTAACAGAAGAAAAAAACTTGGGGTAAGTAAATGATGACAAATGTTCATTTTCAGATTAACTATTTCTTTAATAGTGCTAAAATGCTAATTTAGTCATCATTTACTCACTTAATCTTTATCATAGTTCTCAAATATCATTCATCAATGACGTCAAATTTTACAGGTTCTCGCATGTCTCACGACCGTCATGGTGAATTTGAGCTCAATGCAAGCTGAATGACATTTGAGAACAGTGACAAACGGGAAAAATTACATTTCAGTCATTTCTTTACACAAAGCTATCATATTTAAAGGACATGTGGACTTATTTTATAACACTTTCATCATGCTTTCATTGTCCTTCAGTAACCAAAAGAACAGTTAAGCATTTATGACAAAACTTTTTACCATGGAAGAAAGCAGTCATACAAATTTGGAAAGACTTCAAGGTGGGCAAACGATGAGAGAATCCTATCATTTTAAAGGACACTCAAATCACAAATTATTATATTATAATGCATAAAACACCCATTTGCAAGAGACACTGAAAACTAGACTGGAACATTAAGACATTCTGTATTAATCATACTATTCAGGCATGTTTCTAAAACCTTCATTACTAAATAGCCGAATCGAATCCTTCTATCCCCTTGATCTCTGTAAGAAACCAAACGGGCACTGCCCATCTGGCATGATGTCAGATATGGAAAGCAGACGGCTCACATGCCCTAGTTTGCTTACATGAGGTTGGCAAAGTCATCTCTGGCTTGCAAAGCCGGCCACAGGATTGCTGAATCAAAGGTAATCGCAGTGATAAGATCAGTGTAGAGAGAGGACTGTGGAACTGAGCCCTCAGAGAAATGAAAGCCTTACTGAGTCGGAGCCAAAGACAACATCATTTGTTGACTTTGCATAAATGCATTATAAGATTTGCGCAAATATTTAAAGATCTGAAAAAAGAAAGAAAGAGGGAATGCTTGTTGGATTGCTGAAAGTCTTAGTAAAATGATTTCCATTTTACTGAGATTTACAGTAGCTCAACTGAATCACATGCTCCGCTTAGTAGAAGTGCAACAATTTTAAAAAGATATGGTTTCATATGATCTTTAACAATTCAATGCATTCTCATTACAGCAAAAGAATTTACTCCAAGATGAGATTACAGCCTTAAAAAATATATTGACTATATATGATGACTATGAATAAACATAAATAATAAACCACGTATTACAGAAACAAACATAAATATTATAGAATTTTATTGAACTGTCACGTAATTTTATTTTATTGCTTTTATTTTCAAATTTCAAATATGTAAGGCTATATAAATACATAATGTATAGATTTAAAAAAAAATACTTTACATATATAATTTGACAGTGTATATTTTTACTTTAAAAAAAATGTATTTAACAAACATAACTGATAAACATTATAGAATTTTATTTATTAATTATAATTTTATTTTCAAATTTTATTTTCAAATAAAAAGAGTAATGCTATAAAAATACATCATGTATAGATTTTTCTAAAAATGAAATTAAAACTAATTTACATGTTTATATATTTATATAATTTTAGATAATGCATTTTTTGTTTTTTACTTTTTAAAATAAAATTTAACAAAAAACAAGTATTATAGAAATATAATTACTATAATTTTATTTTACTGTTTTTATTTTCAAATTACAAATATTTTAGAAATATAATTAATATAGCTTTTTTTCAAATGTTGAATAAATATATAATGTAAGGCTATCAATAATTCACAGATTTTTCTTAAAATGAAAAAACTAAGATTAAAAACTAAGATAGATTTTTCTAAAAGTAAAATTTAAAAAAAAATATATATTTTTTTTGTAAAATTTGGTAAAAATGTGAAAATCATTTACACATTATATCATTTTACATAATGTACATGTTTTTTTTTTACTTTTTAAAATAAAACCTATTTAATACACATGAAAACAAATAAATATTATAGCATTTTTATGTAATTCATATTTTAACTTTTTATTTTCAAATTTAAATGAAAACTACATAAATACATGCAAATTTAGATTTTTCTAAATCTAATTTATATACTAACATATTATATAATTTTATAATGTAGTTTTTCCCCCATTTTAAATCAAATGTATTTAACACATAAAAACTAATACAAATAGTATAGAATTTCATTTATTATTAATTATTTACTGTTTTTATTTTCACATTTTAAATAAAAATATAAATGTAAACATACATACATACAAATTTAGATTTTTCCAAAAATAAAATTAAAGCAAATTTACATATTTTAAAAAACATATTTAAATAAAAATATTCAACATATGTCAAATATTTAAAAAAAAAAAAAAAAAAAAAAAAAAAAAAATTACAATTAATTTTTTTACTTAGAGGAACTTGCTACTTAGGTTTTAATGAAAATGCATTGAACTGTTAACACCATATTTTACGCTTCAAAAGAATAGTACACATGCAGTATACAATCCCTAAAAAGCTAAAGAAATACAAGCAGGTGACATGCATGACAAAAGAAACACCTAAAGCACCTAAATACCCCCAAATAATGCTCTGGTCTTCAGTTGGGAACGTCCGTCCCGGGATGTACATGTTTGCAGCCCTGATAAGATTGATTCTGACAGGTTGATACACAAAAGCACTGCATCTACTCTCTGCCCAAATAAAAAACGAGCACTTCTTTGTTCCTCTGAGCCAACGGGCAACACAAGCGAGGCTTATTTCTCATCACTGAGCGCTAATGGTGTGCACAGGCGGAAGAGTGAATAGAGACCACACAGATCTCCACAAAGCACAAAAGCTTCTTGGCCAGGTCATGTCCCAGCTTCCTCTGCAGGCATAAAAGCGGCACAGGAGACACTAGAAGGTAGACCAAAGAAGAGAGAGCCTTGCTTTATTTTTTTAAGTGCACTATAGCATCCTCCTTAGACGCTAGCAACAGGGGGGTTTTGTGCTTCAAACGGATCAGACGCTTTACTGACACAGCACCCCCCCCGCCACAATCCACAGGCCACTGCTAATCCTATTAAAACGAAGGCAGGCCTGCACAGGACAGGAACACGGCATTATATCCATCAAGGGCATTAGCTCCAAATCAAAACTCATGTCTCTGGCCATTACCAATCTAGTGAAATGAAAGAAAGAGATTTGAGACCTGGGTGTAATGATCAAGGCACACATTACATCAAATTTTTGTGGAAAAGCTTCTATGTACATATCCCCTGAAGCAAGAGCAAACTAACTCGCATCCATCTTTGTCGGTACAGCCAAGTTTTGTTCTTTCTTTTACAAGCTCACTTTTCCGTAATGTGATTTCTGAGAGTGTTTGTAGTAGTTGTGCAATTTTAGCAAGCATTGCGACTTCGATTTGAACTGTGATATGAAATACATACATATAATATTTCTGCTGCCTAGATAAAGCATGAAACTCCAAAAAAGGCACAAAAATCACACTGAAACTGCAGCTCCCATACTGAGCGGTGCAAAATAAATAAATAAAATAAATAAATATATATGCGTTTAGCTATACATTTATTTACTAATTAATGTGAAAGTTGACTGAGAATTTAATCTAAAGTTAGTTTATTAATTGTAATATAATGCTGAAATTAAGGTGAAGAAATTCACAAAACATGCAAAATTATTAATAATAATAATAATAATAATAATAATAATTACTATATTATTCTAACATGCAAGTAAATAAATAAATAAAACAAATAAATATATTAGTATTTTTTATATATACATATATACATATACATATATATATGAAAAACAATGAAAAAACATTTTTAAAAAGTTATGTTTTAAACTCTTATTTGTATTTGTATTTATATAGCCTTACATTATATGTCAAATGTGAAAATAATTTAAATAAAATCATATACAATTCTATATTTATCAGTTTTTATGTTAAATAGATAATTTCATGTATTTCTATTTTCTGTATTTATATAGCTTTTATATAGCTTCCTAACTTCAATAAAAAACTAAAACTAAAAACTGGTTAAATTAAAAATGGGTAAAATAAAATTACATTAAATAAAATTATATAATATTTATATTAGTTTTATGTGCATGTTAAATAGATTTCATTAAAAAAAAAAAACAATGAACATTATGTAAAATATTATGTAAATTAGTTTTAGTTATATTTTTAAAAAATCTATACATTTATTTATATAGCCTTACATGATATTTATTTTAAATAAAGAAAGTAAAAAAAAAAGTATATATATATATCAAATTAAATTAAATATTATAAATAATATTTATATTCCTTTTTGTGTTAAATAGATTTTTTTTGAAAACGAAAAAACATATACATTATGTAAAAATCTATAATATGTCAATTAGTTTTTATTTATAATTTTTTTTTTAAATCTATAAATTTGTATGTATTTATATAGCCTTACATTACATTTTTATTTAAAATTTAAAAAAAAAACAGTAAAATTATATTTATTAAATTAAAATATACTTATGTGTGTTAAATATATTTTATTTAAAAAGGTAAAAAACATTATGTAAAATGATATTATATGTAAATTAGTTTAGAGATTATTGCATTATTAAAAGAAAACTTTTTAAAAAATTAATCATTCATTAATTTATGTTTTTCAATTGATTGTGTAACTACTTTTTAGAGCAACGTAAGAACAGGACTCCAGTGAGGTGCATACCGTTTATACGTAGGTATAATTCTACCTTAATTACCGGCTAATGTGATTAGTTCGATAATTGAAGGGGGCAGAGAGAAGGCGGCCAAAATAATGAATCTAGACAGATAATCTGTTGGGTTTTAATTAAATGACAGCCACGAAGGCGCAGCGCGATTGTAGAGGTAGCCATGCGATCCTACGGCGCGTCCAATAAAGTTAATCTGCTCTGCTGTCTTCCACTGTGCAGTAAACCTGCTGTACATATGGCCTCCTTCTTTCAGCACTGATTACGGCCTGTCTGATTTAGAAGGCCTGAAAGGCCATCAGCTGTGACCAACAGCCCATTTTAGAGCCCCATGGGCAGCGATGGGTCAGGCCGCACTGGCCAGCAGTTCATTTCGGCCCACACATCACAAATGACAATCATCTGCCCTGGCAATCACAGAGAGAAGCTGCTCCCTCAGAGAGCCAATAGAGTGGGACGACGGCCATCCAATCTCAGTCTGTTCTGACAGCGCTTCACTTCAGTAATCAAGCTGGAGGGACAGAGAGACAGAGAGAGAGAGAGAAAAAAAAAAAAAAAAAAAAAAGAGAAAAGAGGCCCCCTCTGCTTACCAAACGATTGAGAAGAGAAGGGAAAAACCTCGGCTTGTTCCCAATCCCGAGATTTCAGTCTAGACGCCATCTGGACAACGGACATGGTTATCAAGAGGCACCTGCATGATTTAAGTATTTTAATAAAGTAAAAATAATACACTTACAGTAAATATGATGAGAATAGTTTGCTCAAAGGTCTGATGTCCATAAAGTAGTAATTTGCAAATGATTAAAGCATACTTTTGAATTTAAACTATTAAAAATGAAAGAGCTTTGATCTGAAGTTTAATAGCTCTTATAAATATAATATATAACATTTTTCTTTTCCAAGGAAATTGATAAAGAATTGTCAATTATATATATAGAAACATTATCAATCAATAAACTATATATATATACATATATATATATATATATATATATATATATATATATATATATATGAAAATATACATTTATAATGCTTTAACACCATTACAAATAATATAAACTAATAAAAAACAGAGCAAGAGAGAATATTGTAACTATATAAAATACTGTAAAGTAATAAAACTAAAAGACGTTCTTTTATAGACAATGTGATTGTGTGTCAATCTATATATACTAAATATATATACTCTTATTATAATGTTTTTAATTGTTTTTATTTGTTTTAGTAGTTTTTAATGCAAAACACAATTATAAATATAAAATGTTTCTTTTAAGAAGAAATTGATAATTTTGGCAAATTATTAAATATATATCTAAAAATAATCAATTATTTATATATAAATTATTGATTGATAATACTACTAATAATAAATCTCTTATTAGCAGTATTTTTATTTGTTGTTCATCATTTTGAAAATAAAGAATTACATTATTCATATATACCATTTTATTTTTTATTTATTTATTTATTTATTACAATTATAAAAAAATATAACATTTTTCTTTTTAGAAGAAATTAATAATTAATGAATTATGAGTTTTATATATATATATATATATATATACACACATATATATATACACACATATATATATATATATATATATATATATATATATATATATAAAATCAATTATTTATATATTAATTATTGATCATATAAATATATTATTATATATGGCTTTTTATTAGTTTATAGTGTTAAAGCATGATATTTATTCAGGAATACAAAAATGTACATAACGTGTGTGTGTGTGTGTGTGTGAAATTTAAAAAAAATAAAAATCATGTTTTAATATATGTATACTAAATATACTATATATACACAATATATATACTAAAATGTTAGATTATAATGCTTTAACACTATTATAAATAATATAAACTACCAAAAAATTTAATTAAATTAAAATTTCAACTTTTTTTTCCATTTATAGAAATAAAATTTGACTGTCAATCAATACACATATTAAATATGTATGTACTTTATAAGTTTATAATCCTTTAACACCATTAAATAAACTAGAGAGAGAGAATACTTTACTATATTAAATAGCATATAGTAATTAAAAAATTATTTTCCTTTTATAGAACATATATAATTTTATTACATTTTAAGAAAAGTGGTAACCGAACAGCATATAATTGTATATTTTGAAATGAGTCTGAAAACTGCATTTGTTCCGGTCCCTACTTGGCACTGATTTTGGATTTTGTCATTACAAAGGATGAACAATAAGTTATAAAATTATTTGTATAGCTGCCCTTTTCAAAATATAGTACTGATACAAGTATGAGAGACAGTAAACCTGATCCCTTAAAGGAATTCTGATTATACTGTAAGATTAATACTGGTATCTCAAGCTAAGCACCTTTACTGAACATTTCATAAAGTATTTCTGCATTGGTATTTCTGTCAGAGACATGGAGAATGGTGTTTTCACTTAGTTGAAATCCCGGACACAGCAGGACTGCAGTAAATTGGAGAAATGGTTGGTCTGAGGTTACAGCCTCGAGAAAGTTCACCTTACGAGGTCATGGCCATAGTAATTGTTAGTCAGATTACTCAGTGGGAGACACCAAAACCCCACACACATACGCCAACTACAGTAGAGCAGGCTGTGTTTAATAGTGTTTGTGGTTTGTCAGAAGGCCGCTGACCCAGAACTTAGGGGTTAGAATACGTCACAGAGAGATCGTCCAAGAAGAGCCTCTTAGAGAACAAAAACGTCTATACATTCCTCAAACATTAACAGTCCACAATTCACTGCGAATCCAGTTGTTCCTGAGGGCAATGAGAACACTGGTTGTACAGTCCAGCAATATATTAATAAAACGTGTAACTTTAATGCTTTGGATAAAAGCATCTGCCACATGCGCAAATGCAAATGTTCAATTCTGTGCTGCACTGTTACAAAACATTTGATTTGGACAAGTGATATTTAAGTAAAAAACATAGGTAATTTAATTGTGATGTCTTTGAGCCATTGGTGACTTAAAACACCACAACATTAACTTTACTTTACACTTACCAATGACAGATAAATTGAGAACATTTACTATCCATTAATATGTATGACAATAGTATTAATAGTATTGTCATAACCATTCATGATTGGTAAATTCTCAGTTTATTCACTATTGGTTAGTGTGATGAAAGGTTTGTTTAATGTTTCTTTTTAAAATATATATTATTTTTTTATCTAAATATAAAATGTTTAGCTGATTTTTCCTTTGCATATTTGTGACACTTACAATATCATACAGCATGTTCTAGAGAAAATAAAAAAAAAAAACTTAAAATTAAAATTCCACTGAGGTTGTCATAAAACTATGGAAGCCCACTTCCGCCACTGAATAAAACATAAAAAAAGTAACTTCTTACATCTTGCAATTCAGATTTTTTTCTCAGAACTTTGAGATATAAACTCAGAATTCTGAGAAATGAAGTCAGAACTGAGAGATATAAACTCACAATTATGACTTTATAACTTGTAATTGTGAGTTAAGTCAGAATTGTGCAAAAAAACTCGCAATTCCAAAGGAACAAAAGTCTTTTTTGCCCCTCAAAATTGGACTGTATAACTGAGTTTATATCTTACAATCCTAAGAAAAATGTCAGAATTGCTACATATAAACTCGCAACTGTGAGAAAAGTCAGAATTGAGAGAAACAAACTCGCAAAAATGTCAGAATTTGCGAGATTTAACTGTATAACTTGCAATTGCGAGTTTATATCTCACAATTCTGAGAAAGACGTCAGAATTGAGAAACTCGCAGTTACAAGAAAAAAGTTAGAACTTCGAGACAAACTTGCAATTGTGCGAAAAAAAGTCATAATTGTGAGATACAAACTCGCATTTGAGGAAAAAAAAAAAAAAAAAAAGTCAGAACTGCGAGATTCAATTTTGCATTTGCAAAAAAAAAGTTAAGAATTGCGAGACAAACTTGCAATTGCAAGAAAAAAGTCAGAATTTGCAAGATACAAACCAGCATATGTGAGAAAAAATACTCAGAATTGCAAGACAAACTTGCAATTGTATGAAAAAAGTCATAATTGTGAGACACAAACTCACATTTGAGAGAAAAAAGTCAGAATTGCGAGATTCAAACTCGCATTTGCAAAAAAAAGTCAAAATTGTGAGATTCAAACTTGCATTTGTGAGAAAAAAAATCAGAAGTAAGAGTTATCTCACAATTTTGAGTTTAGATCACAATTCTGACTTTTTTTTTTTGCAAATGCGAGTTTGAACCAGAATTGTGAGATACAAACTTGCATTTGAGAGAAAAAAAGAAGCCAGAATCGCGAGATTCAAACTTGCAATTGTGAGAAAGTCAGATTTAACAGTTTTTCTCTTGCAATTTTGAGTTTAGATAATGCAATTTTGAAAACAAAAAGTTAAAACAGTGAGATTAAAAAGTCGCAATAACCGACTATGTAAGTGCTTGCCGAAAAGCCTGAAAGATGTGCATTTACCACAAATTTTTAAGTGATGCTTATTGTAGCCAATCACAGACAAATCTGTGTGGCGTGTGAACACAATGACCAATCAGAGGTGTTTCAACAGAGCTCAAAATGCCAGTGGGAAATGCTGTTCATCACATTTTAAAAATTTCAGTATGGACTGGGACTGACATTGGTCATTTTGACATGTCAGAGTCGATTCACGCAAGTCACTTACACCTACACAAATTTATTTATATTAACATTGCATTTCCTAATAAAGTTGCCAGCCAACTGGTTACAGGTTACTCACCAAAGCCAATTTAACCAGCATTTGCTGCTAAGACAGTGTACATTTTGGGCTCTGATTCCATCTGTACACTCAGGTATTGACAGACTACTGTCACGCCATTATGAACTTAGAGCAAAAACATTTTGAATGCTGTAAAGCGAATGCAGCTGTTTCAAACGCAGCGTTAACTGAAACGGCACAGGTGGCTGTTCAATCCGGTGTTTTATTTTATGACATCTCTACTCAAACCAAAAGATGAGGCAATACGTTTCCCCCATTCTGGATGTGCCAAAATACTCCCTGAAGTTATATGACTTAACCCACAGCTTGAAGTCTCCTAAACTCGCAGGCCACTGGCACGCACTTGATGAAGTTTTGCACTGTCTGTGCATAAAAATTTATGAGCCTCAGTTTTAATCTCATCCCAAAAAGTTCTAAGTATAGAAGTCAACCATTTACAAGTCTCACAAAGAAAACACACTGCACTAATTAAAAAGAAAACACAACAGACTAACAAACAAAGAGTCTCTACGGTGTCTGGCTGAAGCGTCAACAGACACACTACACTTGACCGCAGCACGCCGCTGATCTGAGCGCCGCCTCGCAAGAGACTCTTTGAATCAATGGCATAATCGCAGTCATCTGGAATGCTGATGTCTACATCACACTCCCCATGAATCGTCCTCTAACAAAAGTACAGAAGAGGAGGAACAAAAAAAAAAATAAAAAAGAAACTCCCACAATGCCTTGCAAACATGGCCATCTGGACTAAGCTGTTGGAGGATTAAAAGGGGGCCGTGTAGGGGTGGTGCGAGCTGTAGAGTGTCTCTCGCTCTAATTTTTTCTCTCTCTGAGATAATTACAGGGTACCGTTGGGATGGACGGATTGAGAAGAGAGATGCTCCGAGTCTGGGTTGCCGCCCTTGGTCCTTGACATCACCACAGAGCCAAAGTGTGCGGTCGGATCCACAGGGTGGACACTCCAGCAGCGCCTGAGAAGAACAGAGCCAGACAGCACCACAAAACCCAAACCAACAGCGCAGGCTATTTAAAGCACACATCAGCTCATCCCTGCAGCCTCAGCTAAACAGGCTTGGAAACTAAACTACCAGCAGAACCACTCGGAAAATTGCTTAATGGAGAGGAGTCAGTGGGGAGGTTTAAGATGACATCCAGTTCTTGCAGCGCAAAAGCTAAAAGCACCTAAGAGATGCTTCTTTGAAACATAATTGAGAAACATGCATTTCAGGAGGATATGGAATAAAAATTAAATGTATTTACATTTTCAAAGGCAAAATAAAAAATGTTCACAATCTATTTACTTCATCTGAAAATCTGATTTATTTAATCTGTTCTCTGAAAATGTTATTTTTTGAAATATTTTTGTTAAAATTTTGGCATTTCTAACTATATTATAAAAAAATTGCATATATATATATGTGTGTGTGTGTGTGTGTGTGTGTGTGTGTACATATTACTGATGTCAAATGATTAATCGCAATGAATCACATCCAAAATTAAAGTTTGTTTACATAATAAATGTGTGTTCGGTGTATATTTGTGTATATATATTTTAATTGTTGATTAATTGTTGTACAGCACTAGTTTGTTTATAAATATATATATATATATATATATATATATATATATATATATATTTTATTCATTTATTAACAAATATAGAAACATAGAAAAACACACATGCATGATATATTTAAGAAAGATTTTGTATCTATAAAATATTTAATAAATATTTATAAATATAATATTTATATACATTGTTTTTTAATATAATATAATTTAATATAATCATTATTTTTTTATTATTATATTAATATAATATATTTATATATACACATGATAAAACACACAATACACATACATATATTATGTAAACAAACTTTTATTTTGGATGTGATTAATCGTGATTAATCGTTTGACAGCGCTGCTTAATACATATAAATGTATATTCATTTGTTTACAAATACGCTTTTATATATTTATGAAAGGCATTTAAAAAAATATTATTTGTGAACGCAATTTTATGCTGCTTAAGTACTCAAAACCAAGTTAAAATACTAAGTACTCATTTCCACTAAATCCAAACCACATGTTCACTAACTTAACATAAATATTTTATAATTTCTCCTTGCATAGTCAAGGTTGCACAGTAATAGAAAAAATATTACTAACCAATACTATCACAGTCTACCATGGTCGACTTTTCACGGTCCAAACAAATCCCATAATGCATTATTTTTTAGCTCCATATTCTTCAACATACTAAAAACCGCCACATTACGGAAGACGAATGCATTGCAAATGCCATTTCATGCTGTCTTTATAAGTGCTTGCGGAGGAAGTACTCAAAACCTATCTGATTCTACCCGACATGAGAAAGGAAAAAAGAAAAATTAGCCATTTTAGGAACCCATTCATCCGATTCAAAGCCTTCCCCTTCCAAAACCACAAACCCCAAATAAATACAGCCTGCGAGAGCTTGAAACGGCAATGGGTTTGCCCTCAATTTCAGGTGAATGACGACGATTCCTCATGCGAGTTCATCTATCAGGCCTTTGGACAGGTTCACAGCAGGCCACGGAGATGAGGCCATAACTCAGCCCTGGCATCTATCCACTCTTTCCTCCGTCCCTGCTCTGGATGTGGGGATTATGGCATCACAGATATGAGCTCCACAAGTTATGGCCTCCACTCTGTAGCGCAGGTGTCAGGGTCGAGTGTGATTTGGAGACGGAGAGCAGATTCAGAAAGCTCCCTAGGGGAAAGCTGGACACACAGCACTAAAGTCAAGCTTACACAGCGCCTAATAGACCTGAGTGATGGTGTGTCACAACAGAGCTGATGTTTTTAATGAGGAAGCGATTAAAAAAATGCAGTAATAGTTACTTCTTGTATTATTAGAAGGGCAATTTCCCTTTAGATTTACAGTAACTGTCTTTTCACAAATGGATTTAGCAGTGCATCATCATGCATGAAACCACAAGAGATGCAGATGCACTTTTAAAAGGCAACCTATTTAAATCGATACAATATGTTTTTTCACTTAGAATCCTGTTAGAATCCTTAAGACAATAATTCCTGTTAAGACATTCTTCCAACACGAAACAGCCGTGAGTTGCCTGAAAAAGGAACTAAAAAGTGACTAGGCAATCCAGACATATAATGTAATGTTGATGTATAATTCATGCTGTCTTTGCCATCAAAAATTCACATTTTTCATTTCTGTGAGCTTTTTAGCCAGCATTCTGAAGCAAATGTTTTGTGCATTACCCTGCTCGCAATATATATGTGCAGAACCACTTTGCTAAGTGCTCCGTTTCCTGTCTCCACATTAAAAATCATAACCCTATTCCTCAATGCTTTTATTACGCTCCAAAATCAAATGCCAACCTCCCGTTTTTAATAAAGCCCTTATACGACTAGGGACATCTGATAGTGCTCACTTAAATGTTACCAACCTTGCTCCTCGCAAGCCTTTGGTTGAATAACAGAGGTCAGCGCCGTGATTTAAAAGACGGCTCTCGTTTACATGCGTGATATCAGACTTCTCTCCCCCCACCATGTCACGTCTGCTCTTTCTCAACGCAAATTAAATGATAACTAGCACAGGAGGCGTAACACTGCCCAGGACTGGCCTGACACTTGTTTCTGGGCTCCTTCCACCTCAGGGAACGCCGTGAGACAAAATGTCATTTCTGGTTTTAAATGATGCCTGCTACTAATTACAAACATGAGGCATTTGAAAACAGAAGGCAGTGTTTGACAAATCTACTCAGACTGCAGCTTACACAATATAACCAATACCTGCATACTTGCTCTAACAGCTATGCTGTGAGGAAAATGACAGAGAAATGCACATCTTGACGACCTGAGGAAAAGCCAACCCCATTTTTAGGATTCCATTCATTTCTGAACAACTCAAGTACGGGAAGAAAGAAAAACGTGTTAAGCCCATACGGTTTTCATAGCGTAAGAATATCGTTCAGCATCTAATTAAATAAATTAGTCACTTAAATGTAACAATCTAACCCTGGAGACACATTAATTTCACAATTGGCGACTGTGGACGCTCTCTGGATTATTGCTTCCAAACGGCGCGTAACTGTCGTGCAGCTCTAGTTTTCTTTAATGTTATTATAACGTGCCCTAACGTCACTTAGGAAAATTAATTTGTCATCCCAATGGGGTAGAGGAGTAAGAAGATTATGAAAAGCTACCGTTCACCGTGAGAGAGCTGATGGACATGTGGCTTTGCCGTTTGTTAGAAACAAGTGGCTGGACCTAAGAAGGCTGGCAGCAGAGATTTAAGATATTTCCATGACATTCGAGTTATGAGCCGGTTTTTCTCATACAGTGCGACTGGCACAGTTTGATTCCAGAACAAATTATTCCCATGATCTGGTTCTCTTCAGCGAATCAAAATGATACAATGCGACCGGTGCGGTCCGAGTCCCCAATGAATAACTCATCTCACATAATCAGAAACATGCAAAGCGGCCACTGCAGTCTTATTCCCAAAATAACGACTCTGTGATGAATCGGTTGTCTTTAGGGGATTAAAAACACGTATGAATCAGTCGGAGTGGTTTTTGAATTGATCTGACTCACTTGCCGAACCGCAAATTACGTTCGTAATGTTCGATCCAAAATAAAGCAAAAACTATACTTAAGGTTTGAGATTCAATCATAGGTTTTAAAAAGAAAGCGTGCAGTTAATCACACACAAGTATGAATATTCTATATATTAATTACATATGTTGCCACATTTTGTTTTATAATTATTTATTACTGAATTCTAATAAAACAACTTTTTAAAAAGTCAGTAAAAGTTTGTGTTTACACACTTTTTAATATCAGTTCTCATTTGCTAGCCTTGATCTGTTTTGTAGACATATTCAATTATCTCATTATTTTAGCAACAGACCGCTGAGGGCAGTAAATGCATGCCACGCGATTCGCATGCAATAATAATCCACATATTTCCTTCTCAAAAGTACTCTGAGCATCATAAATGGAGGCGGAACACAATTCCCATTCCTAAATATCACCATCTGACTTTTAGAACACGGTCAGTTCTCCCGGGCTGACAATCCCCGTGTTGGAAATTAACTAGCAGAGAGTGATATTCTTAGGCATTATCACTTTCCCGACAATCACAAATAGATAGCACGTGATTCGCGTCCTTGAGCGTATTCCAACGAAACTGCAAAACACGCTCAAGACTTGACATTTCAAACTTGCACGACTGGCTCTGTTTATCTGCTGACAGTTGTCATGCTCTCGCCGCCATTCCCTTCGCTGTCGCAACATGTAACAGAATCAAAAGAACAAAAGCCGCCGCTGCTACATTCGGCTCAACGTTCTCCGGTTGCTACGAAACCGGCGAACTCACTACGACGATTAGGAACGTGCAGATGTATCAGGTTCATTCACTGGGCATACCTGTCATCGTAGCAGAAATCGGCGTCCAGTGTGTTGACGTACAGGAGCAGTGCCACGGCGCTGCACACCAACTCTGCGATCATCTCACAAAAAGAAAAGAAGGAAAGGAAATGAAAGAGTAGAAGGATGATATTAAAGCCCTTCTTTGATTTCTCTCTTCGTCTTTGTCAAAATGCCTCTGCCAAAAAACAATATCCGAGTCCCCATCCTTGCAAAGAGTTGAAATGCATTATCCAGACATCCTCCTCTTAACCCATGTTATTTGCGGAGAGAATCCTGTAGGCTAGAGTGGATGGTGCACATACAGTATTTACAGTACGCTCGACTGTGTTTGGCCGTCCTTACACCGAGAGTGTTGAGATGATGCATAGTGGACGCCGAATAAATGTCGTGATTGAGCCGCGTGTGGTTAGTGGCTCCAGTGCGCCTGCGCACAACCCCTCCTCCTGGATATGTATACACATACACACGGTCTGACTTAACCCTCTATTGCGCGCATTATGAAATGTTTACAAAATGTTTGATTCACTTTTCTTGCATGGAATAAACATTTTTAGTCAAATTAAACATTTTGAAAAATAATATTTGGGTGGTGTTCTTTTCCATATAAATAAATCAGGCATTTCAGGGAATCTAAATCGACTTTTGGCGCCATTAACAGGGCTAAAGACATTTTAAATAAATAAAACATGTACGTTACGATTAATTTAACAGGTATTCAATCGATAATATCAAGATTTGTGTTTTGTTGTCTGTTATATTTATTCATATTTGTTTATTATGGGAGTTTATGTTGCATTTTATGTTGTTTATTCCATACTATGCACTGTTTGTTTGCAGTATTGTCATGGTTTATGAACGAGGATTTATCATGTGGACCTCAGTTACCTCTATTACCTATATTATTATGGTGCTTATCAATATATTTCAAAGTTCAAAGCAGATTTTAGTATCCTTATCAGTTAAAGTCATTCGAGCACCAGGTGTGACGCTGGAATACAAAACCAGTCATAAGGGTCTTTTTTTTTCTTGTATCTGAATATGCTATTGATTTTTGGCATAAAAGGAAAATTGATTATTTTGACCTATACAAAGTATTCTTTTTTTTACACAGATGTATTAGTTCACCCCAAAATTAAAAATTGCAGAAAATCTACTCACCCCATACACTGTAAAAAATAATTTGAGTCAACATAAAAAAAATTGTAACCTGGCTGCCTTAAAATTTTAAGTTCAGTCAACTCAAAAAAAAAGTTTATTCAGCTTTAAATGTAAAATTATACTAAGTGACAACTTAGATATTTGAGTTGAATCAACTTAAAATTTTAAGGCAGCTGGGTTACTTACAGATCTGTAAAGTTTAGCAAACACAAATATTTAAGCAGGGTAACATATTATTTTAAGCTGACTCAACAAATTGTGTTTTTTATTTTTTACAGTGTAGCCATCTAAGGCATAGAGGAGTTGGTTTTACCATTGGAACAGATTTGGAGAAATTTAGCATTACATCACTTGCCCACTAATGGATCTTCGCCAGTGAATGGGTGACATCAGGATGAAAGTCTATATAAAAGTCTATATAAAATATTACAACTACCCCAAAGCAATCCACACAACTCCAGTCCATCAGTTAATGTCTTGTGAAGTGAAAAGCTGCATGTTTGCAATAAACAAATCCTTTATTAAGACATTTTCAACTTCAAATCTTTGTTTTTGATTAAAATACAAGTCCTCTATGCTTTCTCCAGTGTTCTGGTGTTCTCAGTTCTGATGAAGAAACAAACTCTACATCTAAAGGAATCTTGGATGGCTTGAGGGTGAGTTATATTGTCAGTAATTTTTCATTTTTGGATGAACTATTACTTTAAGCCTTTCTTCTGCACCCTAAACTGCAGCTCATGACATAAGAGTTCAAGGCATGTCTTTGAGTGAAATAATATTCATGTCTCAGATTTAATTTGCTGTGGTGTTAACATTAATTACTGAGTCATGTCACAAATATAGCTGTGTGAATTTAAAATGTGCTAAAAATGCACGCTAGACAAGAAAGTGAAAATTCAAAAGGACGTCATTTTGTGATTACGCAGATGATAAGCAGACCATTAAGGCACAAAATTATAATATTTTGACACGTTTTCGCACTTGAACTTGAAGCAGTGTCCAGTTGAAAGAAATGGTGATGAAATCAATTATTTTAGATCTGCCATAATGATAAAAAAGTGATTATTAAAACATCCAGTAGAGGGCTCACATTTAGAAAACAAGCCATTGTTTTTGCAAATGAATTGCAATCAGGTCTTCCACCTACAGTACATGTATTTTTCATTTAGCAGCAGCTGTATACTTTAGGCAGGGTTTATAGGCAATACGTAGTGCTTTCTTCAAACAACAGGGAGTAATTGGATGCCTTTGAAGACTTGAGAAATTGAAGAAAAGAGACTGAGGAAGAGAGAAAGAATCAATCTTGTAGCTACTGAAGACACAAAGAGTGCTCTATGGTCCAGTGAATATTGATGCAATTCTAGTTCAATAGCAAGACCCAAGCTACATAGACAGCCTTCAATGTGGCCATTCACAGAACAGCAGGACGCTGTGATGTAATCTGAAGGAATCACAAGAACTGACCCTCACTGTAACTTGTGCACTTGGTGGATTTTCACTGAAATTGTCTTATAGGAATGGGTGTGTCGCAAGACAACCATTTGTTTTTTCAGAGACTGTAATTACCATTTTGCTCACTCCTAACCGCATGGCTTAATTTGAGATAATTCAGTGCGCACAGCACTAAAGAGTGTTTTACATTTATAATGTGAGCTATATTATATTTCATTTTCACAAATTAAAAGTTTTCATAAACATTACAGTGGTATAATTCAGTATTTTATTTTTTTTTTTCAAAATTAGAAGGTTGTACGTTTCGCAAATCCTGCTTTTTGGGTACCACGTAACGGATCTGCAAGCAATTTTTGTTCGCCTCCTGCTAGGGTTATACACGGAAACCTCAGAATTCCTGTCACTGTGATAATTCTACGTAGATAAGGGCCGTATTTAAACTAAGACCCACAAATTTAGGCTTAGCAAAGTCTGAAAATCCCACAAAAACACTTTTAAAGCAGAATAAGTAAGTTTGAAGCACTGTACGTGGCCCCTTGAATTTATTTGCAACCCAGTGCCAGCTGCAAATTACACGGCAAACTTCACATTTGAAAGTATAAGTGGTTTGAGTTCACGATAAAGAGCTCAAAAGCCTAACTACACATTGTGTTCTTATGGGTAACACTTTAAGCATATGAAGAATTATATACCATGCAAATTTGATGCAGGTTTAATGTAGCATGCTGAAATGTCATTACCTAAAGTATAATATCAAATTCCTGTATATGAAATACTGTAGGTGTAATCCCTCTTGTACATGTATTATTTCTGCATGTCTTTTGTCAATGTCAAATTTGTATGATTTTCTAATAATCTGTTTCCTGTGTGGGGAAAAACCTCCATTACTCTAAAGTCAACAGCCTGCTATTTACATATAGGTTTTAAACCTAGTTGCCTCAGTCGCCTAAAGCTATTTATATTTACAACTACTACTTTTTAATGCATTATATGCTTCATAAATATGTTCTGAAAATTTAAAAGGGCCATTCATCTGCGGTTTACCGTATATTGTTAAATGACTGAGCCGTTTTTGCAGTTCTGTGTCAATAGAGGGTCTTTTTGGATTGTGGAAATCAGTTTACAAATGCATTTAAATGAATAATTCACCCAAAAATGAAAATATACTCACTCTTTCTTTATCTTCACCTGAACAGATTTGGAGAAATTTCCAAAATCACTTGCTTACCAGTGGATCCTCTGTAGTGAATGGGTGCTGTCTGAAAGATAGTAAAACCAGCTTATAAAAACATCACAATAATCCACTAAATAATCCAATTGGCTCCACCAAGACAATAGTTCCAAACAAAATCATAGCAGAATATCCGTTGCAATTTTACGGCTAAAATTTAATTTTTTCAGTTTCATTCAAGGTTTGCACTTTCTTTGTACTTTTATATCCGCCTCTTTTCAAAGCTTTACCCCCTGTATCCATCCATGCCCTTGCAACTGTTATATTTAATGAATAACAGCCACGAGGGAGACCACAAGATCACATGTCTAGAGTTAAAAACAGTTTCTCAAAGTGGCCTTCAGCCACATAAGTGATATTAAATCATTCTGCCTTGAATTGAAATGATAATGTAGGAGGATGGGATGATGGATGGAGAACCTGGGTGGTGTATTTGTCACCATGAGATAAAAACGAGTGACTCTTGTGATTGATAACATTTGGTCGTTCATTATTCATTTATGGCTGCAGGTTTGATAAGCTTGGAACCATGGGCTGCAACTGCACACAATATTGCATTTCTGATGTCTTAGTTTCATAATGTATTTTTTTTTTATCAGTGTTTGAAGAGATTTGAGAATTGCCTGGCTAAAACATAAGCTGACCTTTAGCGAGACCTTTTTCAAAACTCAGCAGATAATGCCGAATGCAGTAGAGCAGCAATTGAAAATGCCATTTCAATAACAGACCACTTAGAGAGAAGGGTTGTTTGTGCGTAACTAAAAACGTCATAAGTGAGGCATTTATGAAAGTGAAAGTCATTTACTAGCACCAGCATGAACATATACCTATCCTCTGCTTTTTTATTTTACATTTTGATTTCAAACATCATGCAGATGCACTGATAATGAACTTAAGTGAATAACTGCACGGTGACCTTCAACAGAGGTACTGTAGGTTGGAAAACCGAGGCCTTTGGATGTCTTTCAGTGATTAAACTCAAGATTGAATTTGACAGATCTGGCTTGTATAAGTCATGGATGACTAACTTTCACATTTCCGGTCATATGTGCACATGATTTTGACTTTGGTAACCGTATCTGGGAAAAGAAGACATTTTGCCAGTTCCCTACTGAGCAGCTATATTCTCGAAGATGTGTGTGTGTGTGATGTGAGGTATGAATGAATTCTGCATTTGGAAAAGATCCACTAGTCTACATTATGCGAGTTGGAGCGAAGTATTTCATGCCCATAAAGCACAAAGAATCGGTATTTTATGCTTGAATACCTGCACCTGCACACATTCGCAACACATCAGAAGTAGTTAAGGTTATTTCCATCAGAGATGGAAATCTCAGATTACTCACAGAAGTGCGATAAAGAATGAACGGATGAACGGCACAGGCAACAGAAGACCTTGATGCATCACTGTTAAAACAACTGAAGATTGTAGATAACCTTTCTTCAGGCTCACGTCTACATGAATTTATGTGTAAGGAAATTCCACAGTGTGAAAGATTGCTTCCTCGTGGTATCAGGTAAAAACAGGTCCTACCTTTCTCAGCAGAATATCTTAAATTTCCCATCTGTTTATGTTGTACGAATGTAGGAATGTGTGCATTTTTGTGGCCTTATTCTCAAACAGTCGTAGACAGAAGGGGGTCAATGACTGTCATTAAGAGGCTTGGATGGAGGCCTGTTCCCCACAGCCGGGCCGTTCCAGCCGCCCATAGTTTCTCTCTGCATCCAATGGCTTTCCCACATCTGATTTACATAATCAAATAACCCCGTTGCACAGTTTTTCCACACTCAAAACTCTTGAATTGCTCGAACAAACCTTTCCTCCATATCCTCACACTTTTTTCCCTCAAATATCAGTCAAATATCCAAGTAGAGCATGTTTTAAAGTCAACTGTCTGGCATTCACAAACCATTTTACTTCCATAATATGACATTTCCAACTTCAGCAGAATGTTCAATGAGGGAAAAAGGCAGGCCGGATTTGATGTTATCTGTCGAGAAATCATCGATCTTAAAAAGTAGATGTAGCATGCTAGAAAGATGGTTTGGCTGAAAAATAAAGAGGCACTGATGACGTCAGTTGAAAAGGAAAGCAATTTTTAGCCTGGAGCTTTCATTTTCTTTAGAATAACATCCAGTGCTGCTTGTGCAGAATAAGTAGGGCCCTATGATTTCAGCGATGCGGAAACCGCAGACGGAATTGCGGAATCCAGTCATAAAAACAGAATTTACTGTATAACGCAGAATGTCATGGAATTTGCCAAATTTTAGACTAATATATCAAAGTAGTTCAGTACACGTAAACCAAAACACAATATGGAGTAATGTCTGTGAATATTAAGCATAATGAAACACGCATGACGCTCCAGTGTTTTCAGCCTTGGCCCCTCAAAGAGTACATAAACACATGAAAATTATTTCTAGATCTGCTCTAGTCACTTTCTGAGAATTTTACCATTTATTTTGATTAAAACAACTCCATATCATGTACAAACAAACTTAAAGTTCTTCACAGCAAACCGTCAAAATAAAAGTTTGGTTTAATTTGAAGAAACTGTGACAGAAATACTGTATATGAAGTAATGTAATGACAGTTCTCCTACTAATAATAAAATTAGACAGTGGCTATTGACAATAGATGCTATTTACACTAACTGAAAATAGCATATTTTCCGTTTTATTTATTCCCAAATTCCGTTTTTCCATAAAAAATTTTTTTCTTGATTTTCTTAGCAATAGATGCTATTTACGCTAAGTGCTAGTCTAGTCAACTACAGCATGTGCTTTACCAACTGCACCACTGGAGCTGACTATCCCAATCACACACTGGTGGGCGGAGTTAGTGTAAATAGCCTCTGCCAACAAGTCGGGCTATTTGCAATTACTGTAAATAGACACTCTGATACAATTATTATTAAAACATTGCTTTTTAAAGGAATATTTAGCAGAACATTTTTTAGCAGAATTTATTTACTAGACAAATGTAAATACACAACACAGCATTTCTGAAAAAAAAAAAAAAAAAAAAAAAAAAAATCAATTAAATAGACATGCTTTCTGATTAATAAAATGCAGTTTAATTATCAAGTCAAAGTCTAGAGAAATTAAAACGGGAAAAATGGAACCCAGAAAAATGTATTGTAATAAAAAAACATGAAATTTGGGGGGAAAAAATTAAACAGATTTCATGCCTAAAGCCCTAAATAAGACCAGAAACGTATAAAAAAATAAACAGAGCTAGTTTACCTCGACGGGAGTATCTTCAGTCCATGCGCCATGATGGTCTCTGAACGTATGCTTTAAGAGATTCTCTCTAATCCATCACACTTTAGAAATTTTCCCAGGTGTGATTCAGCAGGCATGCTGACATTTGACCTATTCATGTGCGCAGATGGTGCGCTGCAGAATGCCTTCCAGTCACTAGCCGGGCACTCCTTCTGGTGCCTCGTCGAAAAGTGGGTCAGCCGACTCGTTGGTGTTGACCTTCAAGTCTGGGACCGAGAGAGAGTGGCTGCAAGACATTTGGAATAATTAAGTTATCTAGAATTTATTTATAGGCTAGGATGGTTGCTAGGTTGTTGGTTAAAGGAAAGATCATAACAGTTTAAAAAGCCAATAAAATAAAAATGGGGGTTTTGTGGCTTTCAGTTATGCTGGTACAATATGTACTCTATCTCTATTCTATCATGCATGCAGAAATCCCTGTTTATTTCTCTGCAAAAGTCAGCCAGATGATGCAAATTGTGTAATTTTGTCTATTTTTGACAGTTCCAGGTCTTTTGGAACAACAAATCGAGCTTATTTGTATTCCTGTCCATGGACACTCAGATCAACAGTGACGCCAAAATTAAAAGTGAATAATGGGTTTTCAGTTTTTGGCAAAAGGGAACACCACAGCTTTTCTCTAGCACCGAAATTTGTTCACCTTTCTGTAGCATAGACAGCCAAGTTTTATTAAAACCCCATCTTTGCAGTGGTGAATTACCCCATCAACTCAGTCTTAGGCTTGATCAACATATAGTTTACATCTAAAATGAGCACAAATAGTGGAAAATGGCACTGGTAAGGCAAGATCATGGGTTTGATTCCCAAGGAAAGCAAGAATTGATAAACAATCCAACCTCACAGCAATTTGTACAGAATTTATGAGGCGGCTAATCTGCATGAATTTGTACAAAATCGCATGAGTGAAATCATTTGAATTCATACAAATTAGCCACCTCGTAAAATACATACTAATTGGTCGTGAGATAATGTTGGATAAAAACAACAACGTCATGCACCTTCTTTCTGTATACACAGCAAAAACCAAAAGAATGCTTACTGCATTAACTTATTTTCGCAGTCAATGTAGAGTTATGAGTGATGACAAGATCATTTCATAGGGCGTTAACAGCGAACAACTGTCAGTGTTTCATAATTCTCTCATAGCCAAGTACACTTCAAATTTTTGGATGAAAAAATGATTGACAGCTTTGGTGGCTGCACATACCGCTGAGCAGCAAGGATCAATCAAACCTTCCCATCAATCATTTGTCCATATCCAGGCTCTGGCACCCTTTGAACTGTCGCTGACAACGTGACAGACTCTTCAACAGAGCTGCTACAGAGGTATGTGGGATGTTTCTAGACCCAAACCTTTTTGATGAAGGTTTTTTACAACCAGCAGCGGAGCAGCGCTGGTTTCTGATGAGCAGCATGCCATCATAAAGCCAAGAAGCATGTGATGAGATTCCCAGCAGATTGAAGCTAATGTGTCTGGCAGAGGATCCACATGGAAAGCTGAATCATCCTGTAGACCACAGACAGAGCATTCAGGCGTACTACTGCTTTTTGTACGATGCACACACGCACACGCTTGTCCAGACACACCTGACAGCAGAGCATACTGCGGGGGAGCTTTCTGGATGAGCTATACAGGATAAGATATCAACACTGACACAAAACAAAAGAGTCTGTAAAGTTAAGTTCATTGACAAAATGAAACGTCTGTCATCATTTACTCACTCTCATGTCAGTTTAAACCCATATAGTATTTTTTCTTCTGTCAGACACCCAACATTTTTGAATTGCCATGATTCTTACTATTTTCCAGTTTCTGATTAGCAAATAAGGATTTTAAACATTTTTATTCAAACCGATTTATGGAAAAAATCCATATAAAATCCATATTCCATATAAAAAAACCTTCTCTGTTGAAAATTAAAGGGAATCCCGGGTTTTAAGACTTGTATGGCTTAATATAACATAAATGATGTCTCTTACTGAAATATGTAGTAGAAAACCCATGAAAGATTTGTGTTATTTAAAAAAAATCCACATCACACATAGCAAACTTTTTCTTTGACTTCTGCTTCTTCGACTTCTACTTCTGCTTATTCGACTTTTTCTTCAGCTTCTGCTTCTTTGACTTTTTCTTTGACTTTAACTTCTTCGACTTCTTCCACTGCTTTTACGACCCCTGATTCTTCTAATTATTCTTAAACTTCTATGACTTGTGCCTCTTCTACTTTTTCTTCGACTACTGCTTCTTCAACTTCTTCAACTTCTGCTTCTTCGACTTTTTACTTTGACTTCTCCTTTTTTGACTTTTTCTCAGACTTCAGCTTCTTCGATTTCTTTTATGACCTCTGTATCTTCGACTTCTGTTTCTTCCACTTTTTCTTCTATGACTTCTGTTTCTTCAACATTTTCTGTTAATTATGCTTTTTTCGACTTTTTCTTTGACTTCTGCCTCTTCGACTTTTTCTTCGACTTTTGCTTCTTTGACTTCTTCGACTTCTTCTATTTCTACATATTCGACTTTTTAAAGACTTTTTAAAGACTTTTTAAAGACTTCTGCTTCTTCGACTTTTTCTTTGACTTCTGCTTCTTCAACTTTTTCGACTTCTGTTATGATCTTTCTACTTTTGCATATTCAACTTTTTCTTCAACTTCAACTCCTACTTCTGTGTCTTCTGCTTCTTCGACTTTTTTCTTCGACTTCTGCTTCTTCAATTTCTTCTATGACTTCTCGTTCTTCAACGTTTTCTGTTACTTCAGCTTTGACTTTTTCTTTGACTTCTGCTTCTTCTGATTTCTGCTTCTTCGACTTTTTCTTTGTTTACTTCTTCCATGACTTAGCTTCCATGACTTTTTCTTAGACTTTTGCTTCTTTAACTTCTATGACTTCTGCTTCAACATTTTCTTTTACTTATGTTTCTTCGCCTTTTTCTTCGTCTACTTTTTCTATGACTTCTGCATCTTTGACTTCTGCTTCCTTGGCAACTTCTTCGACTTCTTCCCCTTCAGCATGTTTCATACATATTTTGTACTGTGGGGGGGTGCCATTATTTCAATGATGTAAAATGGTTTCACTACTTAGCTACTGGTGCTATCTGTTGCTATTTTCACTGCAACACAACTCGGAAAATAAAATAATGATACAATGACTACAGCTACTGAAAAAGCTTACAGGTGGCGATGCGTATATTGTACCTTCCAAACGCCCCAGATAGCATTTCTTGTCTTTGCCGTTTGGAAGCTCTTTCAGTAGCTGTGGTCTACTAAAAGCCTCAAAGCCATCAGGGCTATTTTCCACATTGCTTATTCCAAGTTGTGGTAAAAACAGCAACAGGTAGTGCCAGTAGCTCATTGAGTGCAACCATTTCGCGTCATGTAAATAATGACGCCCTCCATAGTCCAAAATATGTATGATGTTGATTTTATAAATAACGTATATCTTTTGTGGGTTTTCTACATATTTCACTATTAGACATCTTTTACATTATTTAGTCATACAAGGCATTATACAAGTGATTCAAAACGTTCATGAATGACACCATAAACGTTCCCTAAAAGTATTCCACTTGCCTCTTGCACTGTATTGCAAATCTTCTGAGGCCAACATAGTGTTCTTGGCCACTCTATCACTGTCTGTGGCTGAAACATAAACTGCAGCAAAAATAAAACTATATTTAACATGCAATTACATTCAGAATTGAAGATTAATGCTTAAATAAAAGAGAGTAATACTTTAGGCAACTGGAAAATATTAAATAACATCTACTTCAAAGCCAAATATAAAATTAAAGCTTTAAAAAGAGAATTAATTAAGCTCTTCAGGTATCAGAGAAATGGAGAACAATCAATGCATGGTACATCAATGACTAGAGATCAATATTAGCTGCAAGAGACCCAGTTATCTGGCTGTGAGAGTGAAATAAGCTTGCGGTAATAAAGGAGTTTTTAAAGGCCAAGAGAAGTAATGCATTATGCATTAGAGTGAAGGTAGGTGAGCGTGGACTGAACTCTCATGGGGTACAGAGTTCAGGAAGAGAAAGACAGCAGGTGTTGGCAGGTAATGGTGTGTTACTTTGAGCCGAGACCAGAGATTAACCAGCCTGTGACGCGACAGCGACTTACAATAAAGTACACAAATCACATGAATGGCAATTATCTGTCATGGAAATAACCATTAACGTGATTTGTGCACTTTATTTTGAGTCACTTTGGTCTGAAAGCATCTGCTAAGAACATAAATGTAAACTCACGCTGACCTTGCAGTATGTTCAAAAAAGAAAGCAAAAGACATTGGTGACTGAAAATGCATTTTAAAAACACATTATTGCACATAAAAGGCTCAGTTTGCCATCAACACTGATGCCCGAAATACAAGACAGCCCTTCACAAAAAAATGATCAAGTTTGCTTAAGGTTTTTTGTAGTTTTCATGAGTCTAATGCAGAATTTAGCACCTCAGAGGAAGCTTGCAAAATTGCCTTTTGGTAACTTACAACGTCCCCTCCTAAGACCCATTACATTAAAAGCATTAAAGGAGGATGTTTGCCAAGGGCACATAGCTTTTAAAAGCTTCACTTTCTCACATAGGAAATATAACCCGCTCTTTTTTGAATACATGGATAGTCATTTACAAGCTTTAAAATAACCAAACACCTGCACATATGTAGTTTGCAGTTTGACTATTGGTTAAAGGAGAACTCCACTTCCAGAACAACAATTCACAAATAATTTACTCACCCCCTTGTCATCCAAGATGTCTTTCTGTCATTTCAGGATTTTTCTCCATATAATGGAATTCATTGGTGCCCCATTTTAAACTTCGAAAAAGTAGTTTAAATGCAGCTTCAAAGGGCTCTACATGATCCCAGTTGAGAAAGAAGGGTCTTATCTAGCAAAACGATTGGTCATTTTTTTCAGAAAATAATTTTTTTATATTTTTAAGCACTAAAGCTCATGTAGCACAGGCTCTTGGATGCTACATACTATTGAATCACATAAAAATGCTGTTTACAAACAAAGAGGTACAACGATGTCCTGCTCTCAAGTTGTAGGAGAAAATAAGATGTTTTTCGCCACACTCAGTACACAGACGATGAACTTACACGTGATTCGTAGTAGTGATGGGAAGTTCTAATCATTTTACCAACTCTGACCTTTGAGTCTCGTTCAGCAAAATGAACAAATCTTTTTTCGAGTCATTTCGTTCATTTTAGCAAAATATAATTCCCTAACACATCTACTGCTTACACAAACGTTGATTACACAACAAACAAGGCAAAACTATAATGCTATAAGAAACAGAAAATATTCATTCCTTGGTCGTCAGTCTATGATTAGCTCACCTCACTACTTATCTGACAAGTTTTCGAGTTCGAGTCGTTCGTTCATCCCGTGACAGCCCCATTAGATGAATGAACGAATTGAAAAACCCGAAGACTCGAAACAGGTGAACTAATTCCAGTACAGAACCTAATAGGATGTTGTGCATGTGCGACTGAACAAATCACCACCCGAGTCACATTAAAGATTCGATTCAAAATGAAAGAATCGTTCAAGAATGACACATCACTAATTCATAGCATCGTGGACGCGCATCCCAGAGCCTGTGCTACACTAGCTTTTGTGCTTAAAAAGTATAAAAAAAATTATTTTTTAGAAAAAAACGGCAGATCGTTTCGCTAGCTAAGACCCTTCTTCCTCGGCTGGGATCTTTTAGAGCCCTTTGAAGCTGCATTTAAACTGCATTTTGGAATTTCAAAATCGGGGCACCAATGAAGTCCATTATATGGAGAAAAATCCTGAAATGCTTTCCTCAAAAAACATAATTTCTTAACGACTGAAGACAGAAAGACAGAAGGGGGATGAGTAAATTATTTGTAAATTGTTGTTGTGGAAGTGGAGTTTTCCTTTAACTAATAATTTAGAGGTGCACAACATACTTTTTTATTCATTATTTGTTGGCTGAATGAGTGTCTTGTTTTTTATATTAAAATGAATGGTTATTCGGCTGGTTAGTTCAAGTCAGTTTTTGACTCTTTATCTTATGCATGTACGCAAGCCAGTGTTTATTCATTAGATCTGTGATATCTGGGTTTTGTAAAGTTAGTCATTCATTTATAGTGTACAGGCAGAAGGCAAGAAAACTGTCTGAATTGTAATGAGTCCAGTCCTGAATACTAATGCGAAGAGTGACTCTGTTTTCTGCTGTGAGGCACCAACAATAGAACTGGCCCAGTTTACTGACTGCTGATTTACCGCTGAGTCTTTGGACAAAATCTACTCTCTCTCTCCTTCTCCTAGTCTCTTTTTCTCTCCTTCTGAGTTTTAAATATAAAAGCTATAATGATACATTTTTTACAACACAGAAATTGTGAGAAAATACTGCCAAACATACTAAACTTTGCTGAATATTGTAGGCTACATGAAATAATTACGGCTTTCGTAAGACAGGGTTTCAGGCATCTTAATGTTCAGATACACTGTTTCTTTGGTTGGAAACTTGTGATTATTATGACAACCATCGCCGCATCCGCAATGTAGTAAAATGCTCCATATACATCTCCATAAACAGAGAAGACTGTGCTACTTGTGACCAGGGGCATAACACCAAATGTTAGGCTCCGGGCACGAAATAATATTCCGGTTTCCGGTTTCATAAAATTTTAAGGGTCAGAACATAAATAAATTAATTTGCACTGTGTTAAGAAACCAAAAATAAAAAATGCAACATCATTCATGGTTTTAGTCGAACTGAAAGAATGTGAATGTCATTCATGTCAAAGTTTTTAGACAGTAAGATTTTTTATATTTTTTAAAGAAGTCTCTTCTGCTCACCAAGCCTGCATTTATTTGATCTAAAGTACAGCAAAAAAAAAAAACAAACAAAAAAAAACAGTATATTTTTACTATTTATAATAACTGTTTTCTATTTGAATATATTTTTAAAATGTAATTTATTCCTGTGATTTCAAAGCTGAATTTTTAGCATCATTACTCCAGTCACATGATCATTCAACAATCATTCTAATATTCTGGTTTTCTTACAAATAGAAAGCAGTTATTTTAAATAGTAAAAAATATTTCACAAAAATATTTGCTTTTGCTGTATTTTGGATAAAATAATGTAAACAGAAGAGACTTTAAAAAAATTAAAAATCTTACTGCCCAAAAACTTTTGACTGGTAGTGTATAACAACACAGTATAGTTGTTTTAAAATACTTTTATTTAGCAAGGACACATTAATTGCTAAAATGAAAAAAAAAAAAAATCTAAATATTATGTTCTTTCTATTTAAAAAAAAGATTCTAAATGATTCTAAATATTTTAATTTACCAATGATGCATTAAATCACTCAAAAGTGACAGAAATGTATAATATATAATGTTACAAAAACAATTCTATTTCAAATAATTTCTGATTAAACTTAAAAAAACATTAAACTTCCTAATCATCCAAGAATCCTGGAAAATATTAATAATTGAATACCAATAATAATAGAGCAACAAATCAAAATAACAGAATAATTTCTAAAGGATCATGCAACACTAAAAATGGCTGCTGAAAATTCAGGAATAAATTACATTTAAAGACATGTTCTTACAGAAAATTGCAATAATATTTCACTTTCACAATATTACTGTTTACTGTATTTTTGATCAAACAAATGCAGCCTTGGTCTGTATACATATATATTTTTTATATATATCCATAAAATGATTAAAACAAGGGTGAAAATCCTAATGTTCTAGTGGTTTGCTTGCATTTGGCAAAATGCAAATGGAAAAAAAATGATGTAAATACATTATGACAAACTGAATCCCTGGTTCAGAATTTTTTTATCTGAGTCATGAAACATGAAAGAGTGCAACTGTGGTCTGCATATTTTCCCAGCACGCAAAAATAAAACTAAAGGCACCACATGGACAATATCCCCGGCTCTAACGGAGCAGCTTTTGTGCACCGCTTGAGGTGCTTTAATTACATCCCACTGGTTACAGCTCCGTCTGAGATTATAGAAGCTCTCTGAGCCGTGGCTTTGGTATTGAGTCTGGGAAGTGATCTGTTTGTGTGTCGTGGGCTTTTATCTGAACGTCAGGTCAGCACAGTAGGCATATCAGTATAACACAGAGTGAGACAGATGTACAGTGTGGGGGAAAAATATTTAGATTGGTCATATTGATTGATAATATTTTGACAGTCATCCAAAACACTCTCTTTTTCCATAACCCAGAGCCATGTCTGTTTCCACTCAGCTGGACTAAAACATAAAGACCACTTTGAATTCTATATGGTAAACATTGCTGAAATATGCTTTTAGGTTACTTCGTGTTTGGGTTGCAACACAAACTATGCACACTGTCCCCCACAAATTACATTTCACCAGTTACCCTTGACAAAAATATTGCTCTGTCTGACCACACCTTTGATAAGAAACCAATCTCACTAAAATAAAGCCAAGAAACCGTACTCACACACGTGTAAACAAAGCTGACCATCACACTGTTGAACAAGATACTCTGAACTTGCAAACATAACACACCAACCGAAACATGTTATCTTTTTCTTACATACAAACTGCTAGCAATGAAAAACAGGATGGAAAAATGATTGGCTATCTGTATCAAGGACAAACACCAGCGACTGAGCTGGAAATGTTTTTTTCCATTGAAAGATCATCCTGTTAGGCTACAGAACACCATGTAAAATAGAAAGATGACGTTTTACTCTGCATATTTATTTACACCAAGAACAGTGCTTTGGAACTGGCTTTCTATTTACAGTATCCTCAAAGGTAACCCCAAACTTGTCAAATACTCTCAGTGAACACTGCCCAAATTGTGAAACTGTATTCGGAAAGGCACCGAAAATGAATAATGCATTCTACGGAGCCACTAAAGGACACGGTTAGCCGCTTGCTAGCAGTAGCCTGTTACATTACAGTACATACAACTTCACTTACCACATAAACTAGGGCTGTGTATTGCCAAGAATCTGGCGATACAATACATATCACGATACAGGGGTTGCGATACGATATGTTGCGATACATTGCTATGTTGTAAACAAGGCGATATATTGGGATATTTCTTATTTTATGAATAGGATATAATTTTAGGAAAGCTGTAATTAAGAGCACACTGCCATATGCAAACCATTCAATGTTATTTAATCACTTTTTTTGGTGCAGTACGAGTAAAGTGGGGGGGAGTGCTTGCAAGATTCTTTAGTTATTAAATGTATAAAATGTAAGCTTTTATAAACAGACCATATTATTTTAAGACCCTGCTTTATAAATACAGACATTCTAAGAATTTTTTTGTTCTGAGAATTTCGCACATTTTGGATTTTGCAAGTTTGTAATTATGCTCCGCGTGGAATCGCCGAGACCACGACACGAGCACCGCCTCAACTGCACAAAACAGCCCCACCACGAGAGAAAGTGGCAGGCAGCCGCGCTACCGCGCCCGGCGCGGAGGCCCTTTCGCGGGACGCTGCGTCCTGAAGCGAACGTTACCTCAAAAACCAAAATGACACTTTACACCGAGGCGGGAGCAGGAACTATTCTTTCATCCTCCATTAACGCTAACATTAGCGGCGTGCCCTTATGCTAGTATTTCCTGTCACTGTTTAAGTTCAGAGATTAGAACACTATTGAAATAGGATTCTTTATTTCCTTTAGGGGGTCTAATTTTAATTCACTTTGTCTTGATTTTTGCCCTGATTCACTTTAATACAATACAATATACAATAAAATGGTTATAGTTTAGCAGTCAGGTCAAACTTCAAATCATCAAATCGGAAAAACATCAAATAGTCAGAACAATCCATGCGAGTGACATAAAAAAACAACTCCGCAATTTTAATTTGCAATTTTATATGATAGACAGGCCAGAGTAATCCACCTCAAAAAAATTTAATGTACGAACTTTACAACATTACAGAACATCCATGTATCTTTTCATCTCTTCTATTTAATATCCTTCTGTATCCTTTTCATCTATATGTATAATGTAATGAATAACTGGACACATATCCTAAGTGTCGTGTACTGTACGCGAGCCACTCTCCTCGAAATCATATCCGTCACACTTTATCACACAGCTAAGAGAAGTCTCAAAACCTCCTTAATGCATTCCTAAAAAGCCTCTGAAGGCTGGATGGATGGTGTCGCTTCAGTGAGTGGTAATTCTAGGCACTGTACTTTATTTCCAGCGTGGATAGTGTGCTGTCAGCATGGCCGCCTGTTGACAGACAGGCTTAAAAATGAGTCCGGCATTCTAGTGTGAAAAAAAAAACGGTCATAACATTGCTTTCTGTCCACATGCTGGTAAAATCTCTTTTTCACAAACAGTTGCACATGCATGCTAAGCACCAAACATAAACACAGGAATTGTCTTCTAATGAGACAGTTTAAGCAGCAGCAAAACAAAATACCAGACAACTGCATAAAAAACAACTTATAAAGCCACGGTGGCCTAGGCATCAGAACTCTGGGCTCCAGTCCCAGCTGGCTATAAAAAACAAATCATGATAATGTTATTTTTAGGTATACTTAATTACAGTAACATACGTTTTTTAAGTAAAAAAGACAAAAAAATTCACAAGCATATACAATTAAATTACAGTTTTTCTCAGACGCTTTGGTGCATTTCTCACAACACTATTTACATTTGCACAACATTTACTTCAACCTCCACAACATTTAGTCATTTGTGCACATCATAGTAGCAGTTTCTCATTCCTTCCAACAAATTGCAAATGCTTTTGGACATGCATCAATTGCTTTCATACAACTCTCTGCTGTTTTATAACATTATCATTTGCTTATGTCATGTCAGTCAAAATTAACTAAACTTGTGAATGCTGAATAGTCATTCCATATAAAACTAATAGTCCTCATTTCATTGCTTGAGTCATTACATACAAAAATGTTGAACTAGTTGTCAAAATCTGTCAAGCAAATTTTATAAAAATGTTTAAATCTTTTTTTTCGAAAATGTCTTCTAAATTGAACAATTTCTGCAAATGTGCATGAATGATTTACAGACCTATGTATGTTGTAGGTTCAGTTCCAATATGTACTGCAATATTGTTTACAATTGTGCAC